>NW_027169317.1:30000-35000 GCF_036898095.1 Palaemon carinicauda
GACTTTTGACCTTCAAGTGATCTTTGTTCATTTGCCACTGATACTTAATATGACATTGATATAATGCACCAATATGACCTTGACCTTTGACCTTTATAAATTTGAACATCACCCATGGGTTGCGCCTGGACTAGGACTTCCCTGTTGGCTTATGCAAAAGTCAGTGCTTTATTTCTGTCTCTTGATATGGCCACTTATGTCATAGTGACACCAGTGACCCCTGTGACCTTGACCTTGGGGTGACCTTGACCAAAATTTAATCAGTTCTTCCATACACATTGGGGAACTACTTGGCCAAGTTTGAAGTGATTCCGTGTAGAAATGTGGCCTCTACGTTGTTAACAGACAGACAGACAAACAGAGAAACAAACAAACAAACAAACAAACAAACAAACCGAACCGAAAACATAACCTCCTGGCGGAGGTAACAAGTGAGCAAGTCCTGAACGCGGACATGGTCCTCGTAGAGGACATACCTCCGCCAAGGTGACCTTGATCTTCAAATGTACTTGACCTTCACGTGACCTTGACCTTCAGGTGACCTTGACCTTCACGTGACCTTGACCTTCAAGTGACCTGCTTGACTTTTGACCTTCAAGTGATCTTTGTTCATTTGCCACTGATACTTAATATGACATTGATATAATGCACCAATATGACCTTGACCTTTGACCTTTATAAATTTGAACATCACCCATGGGTTGCGCCTGGACTAGGACTTCCCTGTTGGCTTATGCAAAAGTCAGTGCTTTATTTCTGTCTCTTGATATGGCCACTTATGTCATAGTGACACCAGTGACCCCTGTGACCTTGACCTTGGGGTGACCTTGACCAAAATTTAATCAGTTCTTCCATACACATTGGGGAACTACTTGGCCAAGTTTGAAGTGATTCCGTGTAGAAATGTGGCCTCTACGTTGTCCACAGACAGACAGACAAACAGAGAAACAAACAAACAAACAAACAAACAAACAAACAAACCGAACCGAAAACATAACCTCCTGGCGGAGGTAATAATAATAATAATAATAATAATAATAATAATAATAATAATAATAATAATGATATTAATAATAATAATAATAATAATAATAATAACAATAATAATAATAATAATAATAATAATAATAATAATAATAACAAGTGAGCAAGTCCTGAACGCGGACATGGTCCTCGTAGAGGACATACCTCCGCCAAGGTGACCTAGAGCGCCATATGTCCTAGAATCATGAATTGATGTGACTTCGACCTTCACATGACCTTGACCTTCACGTGACCTTCAAGTGACCTTGACCTTCACGTGACCTTGACCTTCACATGACCTTGGCTTCAAGTGACCTTGATCTTCAAATGTACTTGACCTTCACGTGACCTTGACCTTCAGGTGACCTTGACCTTCACGTGACCTTGACCTTCACGTGACCTTGACCTTCAAGTGACCTGCTTGACTTTTGACCTTCAAGTGATCTTTGTTCATTTGCCACTGATACTTAATATGACATTGATATAATGCACCAATATGACCTTGACCTTTGACCTTTATAAATTTGAACATCACCCATGGGTTGCGCCTGGACTAGGACTTCCCTGTTGGCTTATGCAAAAGTCAGTGCTTTATTTCTGTCTCTTGATATGGCCACTTATGTCATAGTGACACCAGTGACCCCTGTGACCTTGACCTTGGGGTGACCTTGACCAAAATTTAATCAGTTCTTCCATACACATTGGGGAACTACTTGGCCAAGTTTGAAGTGATTCCGTGTAGAAATGTGGCCTCTACGTTGTCCACAGACAGACAGACAAACAGAGAAACAAACAAACAAACAAACAAACAAACCGAACCGAAAACATAACCTCCTGGCGGAGGTAATAAATATTTGATAATAATAAAAATAATAATAATAATAATAATAATAATAATAATAATAATAATAATAATAATAATAATAATAATAATTATTATTATTTTAAAATCAATAATAATAATAATAATAATAATAATAATAATAATGAAAATAATAATAATAATAATAATAATAATAATAATAATTATAATAATAATGATAATAATAATAATAATAATAATAATAATAAAAATAATAATAATAATAATAATAATAATAATAATAATAATGATGATAATAATAATAATTATAATAATAATGATTTTAATAATAATAATAATAATAATAATAATAATAATAATAATAATAATAATGATAAAAATAATAATAATAAAATGAAATATTTATTATTATTATTGTCAAATAATAATAATAATAATAATAATAATAATAATAATAATAATAATAATAATAATAATAATAATAATAATAATAATAATAATGATAATAATAATAATAACAACAGCAATAATAATAATAATAATAATAATAATAATAATAATAATAATAATAATAATAATAATATTAATAATAATAATAATAATAACAAGTGAGCAAGTCCTGAACGCGGACATGGTCCTCGTAGAGGACATACCTCCGCCAAGGTGACCTAGAGCGCCATATGTCCTAGAATCATGAATTGATGTGACTTCGACCTTCACATGACCTTGACCTTCACGTGACCTTCAAGTGACCTTGACCTTCACGTGACCTTGACCTTCACATGACCTTGGCTTCAAGTGACCTTGATCTTCAAATGTACTTGACCTTCACGTGACCTTGACCTTCAGGTGACCTTGACCTTCACGTGACCTTGACCTTCACGTGACCTTGACCTTCAAGTGACCTGCTTGACTTTTGACCTTCAAGTGATCTTTGTTCATTTGCCACTGATACTTAATATGACATTGATATAATGCACCAATATGACCTTGACCTTTGACCTTTATAAATTTGAACATCACCCATGGGTTGCGCCTGGACTAGGACTTCC
The DNA here is from genome assembly GCF_036898095.1 of Palaemon carinicauda. Taxonomy (NCBI): domain Eukaryota; kingdom Metazoa; phylum Arthropoda; class Malacostraca; order Decapoda; family Palaemonidae; genus Palaemon; species Palaemon carinicauda. The sequence goes on from NW_027169317.1 coordinate 32,899, forward strand.
CTGTTGGCTTATGCAAAAGTCAGTGCTTTATTTCTGTCTCTTGATATGGCCACTTATGTCATAGTGACACCAGTGACCCCTGTGACCTTGACCTTGGGGTGACCTTGACCAAAATTTAATCAGTTCTTCCATACACATTGGGGAACTACTTGGCCAAGTTTGAAGTGATTCCGTGTAGAAATGTGGCCTCTACGTTGTCCACAGACAGACAGACAAACAGAGAAACAAACAAACAAACAAACAAACAAACCGAACCGAAAACATACCCTCCTGGCGGAGGTAATAAGTGAGCAAGTCCTGAACGCGGACATGGTCCTCGTAGAGGACATACCTCCGCCAAGGTGACCTAGAGCGCCATATGTCCTAGAATCATGAATTGATGTGACTTCGACCTTCACATGACCTTGACCTTCACGTGACCTTCAAGTGACCTTGACCTTCACGTGACCTTGACCTTCACATGACCTTGGCTTCAAGTGACCTTGATCTTCAAATGTACTTGACCTTCACGTGACCTTGACCTTCAGGTGACCTTGACCTTCACGTGACCTTGACCTTCACGTGACCTTGACCTTCAAGTGACCTGCTTGACTTTTGACCTTCAAGTGATCTTTGTTCATTTGCCACTGATACTTAATATGACATTGATATAATGCACCAATATGACCTTGACCTTTGACCTTTATAAATTTGAACATCACCCATGGGTTGCGCCTGGACTAGGACTTCCCTGTTGGCTTATGCAAAAGTCAGTGCTTTATTTCTGTCTCTTGATATGGCCACTTATGTCATAGTGACACCAGTGACCCCTGTGACCTTGACCTTGGGGTGACCTTGACCAAAATTTAATCAGTTCTTCCATACACATTGGGGAACTACTTGGCCAAGTTTGAAGTGATTCCGTGTAGAAATGTGGCCTCTACGTTGTCCACAGACAGACAGACAAACAGAGAAACAAACAAACAAACAAACAAACAAACCGAACCGAAAACATAACCTCCTGGCGGAGGTAATAATAATAGTAATAATAAAAATGATAATAATAATAATAAAAATAATAATAATAATAATATTAATGATAAAAATAATAATAATAATAATAATAATAACAAGTGAGCAAGTCCTGAACGCGGACATGGTCCTCGTAGAGGACATACCTCCGCCAAGGTGACCTAGAGCGCCATATGTCCTAGAATCATGAATTGATGTGACTTCGACCTTCACATGACCTTGACCTTCACGTGACCTTCAAGTGACCTTGACCTTCACGTGACCTTGACCTTCACATGACCTTGGCTTCAAGTGACCTTGATCTTCAAATGTACTTGACCTTCACGTGACCTTGACCTTCAGGTGACCTTGACCTTCACGTGACCTTGACCTTCACGTGACCTTGACCTTCAAGTGACCTGCTTGACTTTTGACCTTCAAGTGATCTTTGTTCATTTGCCACTGATACTTAATATGACATTGATATAATGCACCAATATGACCTTGACCTTTGACCTTTATAAATTTGAACATCACCCATGGGTTGCGCCTGGACTAGGACTTCCCTGTTGGCTTATGCAAAAGTCAGTGCTTTATTTCTGTCTCTTGATATGGCCACTTATGTCATAGTGACACCAGTGACCCCTGTGACCTTGACCTTGGGGTGACCTTGACCAAAATTTAATCAGTTCTTCCATACACATTGGGGAACTACTTGGCCAAGTTTGAAGTGATTCCGTGTAGAAATGTGGCCTCTACGTTGTCCACAGACAGACAGACAAACAGAGAAACAAACAAACAAACAAACAAACAAACAAACAAACCGAACCGAAAACATACCCTCCTGGCGGAGGTAATAATAATAACAAGTGAGCAAGTCCTGAACGCGGACATGGTCCTCGTAGAGGACATACCTCCGCCAAGGTGACCTAGAGCGCCATATGTCCTAGAATCATGAATTGATGTGACTTCGACCTTCACATGACCTTGACCTTCACGTGACCTTCAAGTGACCTTGACCTTCACGTGACCTTGACCTTCACATGACCTTGGCTTCAAGTGACCTTGATCTTCAAATGTACTTGACCTTCACGTGACCTTGACCTTCAGGT
>NW_027169318.1:12500-40000 GCF_036898095.1 Palaemon carinicauda
ATATATATATATATATATATATATATATATATATATATATATATATATATGTACACACAAATACATACATATATATATATATATATATATATATATATATATATATATGTACACACACAAATACATATATATATATATATATATATATATATATATATATATATATACATATATATATATATATATATATATATATATATATATATATATATATATATATATGTGTGTGTATACATACACACACACACACACACACATATATATATATATATATATATATATATATATATATATAAATATATATATATATATATATATATATATATATATATATATATATATATATATACATATATGTATATATACATACATATATATATATATATATATATATATATATTACTAGGTATGCTGCAGCTCTAGTTAGAAAACAAGATACTGTAAGCCCAGGGGCTCCAATATTAGAAAATATTCCAGTGGTGAATGGAAACAGAAAAAATATTCAATAAACTGAATGGCAAGGTATGGAGAGTGAAAAAAAAAATATTCCAAGAACAATAACCATATGAGATTATCTTTTATATATGAAATACGATAGAATAGCGTGCCCGAGTGTACTCTCAAGCAAAATAACTCTACCCCCAAGACATTTGAAGGCTATGGTACCGATGCTAAAGCACTATCCAAGACTAGAGAACAATGTTATTATTTCATGTGTCCTTTACCTAGAAGAGAGGCTTAACATAGTTAAAGATACATCTACCCTTGCTAGGAGGAAAGTAGCCACTGACTAATCTATTGAGCGTAAGGCGAAATTATCTTCCCATTTAAAATAGTGACTTTCATAAGAATAGTAAATTCATTTTATAACAACACAAACAAATATATAAAACAAGGATGCCAATTCACCCCAAATTACTTTAGAGGTTTTTGCATCAAACCATTTATTGTTAAAACAGATTGTAGAGAATATTAACTTGTTACCAAGACTTATATTATGTATTGATATAGTCACACAATGGAAAAATTGTTGATACTCTACCAAAGAAATGCACATCGAGATTTTCAACAAATTATATGTTATTATCAAGTATAGGGTAAGATGAATGTTAATGCTAGTATGCAGATATAGTAATTAATGTGCGGACGCACCAGTTACGTAATAAGTGAGTAATACGGTGAATGCAACTGACTTTATTTGGGCGGAGCCTGAGTACATATACATATACATATAAAACAAAAGTTGAAGAAACGTTACAGCGTACGAGCCTGTGTAATGCACTTGCGGTAAACTAATAACAATGGGATACTATGCCTACACGATATAAATGATAAGGTATAACTGAAGCTCAAATAATTTACATGGGAAATGAAGAACGTATCAATCGAAATAAAATAAAATAACAAATGCATACAGATAACATATATGTAACAAGATGTATGTATATGTGGATTTGTATCAGAATATGAGACACTAAAGATATTGGGTTTTTATAATGTCTAAAAATTTCCATCAGTTCTATATCCTAATTCCTAAAACAAAATATATTTCTGAACCTAGTATGGATAATATCCAATTCATTCTTGTCATACCCCTCAGAGAGTAAAATGTTTTAGAATAAAAAAAAAAAAAACAATAAACAAAGCACAATTATACGCAAAGCTCTTACCTACCTAATCAATGGTGCATTACAATTTTTTAGCACTGAAACAGCAATGTATATTGAGTATGAACCACGCTATAGTCAGTGGTAAATTCTTGATTAACCTGATGAACAAACACTATTTATCTTATATTGACCTGAGGAACAAACATAGTGCCTAACATAGAGTGACCTAAGGAACAAATACAATGGTTATCATAGTCTGACCCGAGGTACAAACAGATCTTATCATGTAGAGATAGGCCTAATGAAGAAACACAGCACTATTCTTATTTTGACGTGATAAAGAAACAAGAGCATTTACCATACATCAGCTTGATAAAGAAACACATCACTTACCAGAGACCTAATCAACGTACACAACACTTACCATAGATTTACCTAATGTACAAATTAAGTACAGTACTAAAAATAGATTAAAATTATGTAAAAAAAAAAAATCTTACCATAAATGACTTGATGAACATAGACACCACTTACTATTGATTAACTTCCCAAACAAAGAAAGTCTTTACAACAGATTAACCTGATGAACTAAGACACCACTTACCATAGGTTGCCCAAATGAACAACCGTAGTGGTTACAATAGACTGACATGATAAAAAAAAAAACAGTTGATATATTTACACCTGAAGAATAAACATAATACTTATATAATTATAAGGTATATGTAGAAATGAGAAACATGAAATTAAATCTTAACTTACCAGTCATTGGTACTTACTGAGATCATGAAATGATATATATTAAATATGCCAGGGCATTAAAAAAATTAAGCCCTACAAACTTATAGAATGACAGATATCTATGAATAAGTTCTATTAATCTAACTCCGAAATACTGCAATGAAATAATGATAACAATGACCTACAAAGGGAAGCAGAATGTGGCTGACAGAACTGTATGAGGGAACGGATGGAATTTCAATCATATATATGTTGGTATCCATCATGAACTAATTGGTAGATTTCAATTAAAGTCCAGCAATTTCGAAATACCAAGTAATTTAGACCCTGATTTTAGGGATATTGGACTACACCCAAAAGCATATGAATTTTGCACTGTTAGCAGTAAGATCGAAATTCATATCCAGGAAAAACAAATTAATATTTCGTAAAGAATAGAAGAAATGAATATAATAGCTAAAAAAAAATATGCGTATGCAGTATACCCAAGTGAATTATTTTTATATTTGAAGTACCATTATCTTTTCTCATTAATATTCACACAAATATCACCTTTATCAGTTTAATTTGTTTCACAGGAATTGGAAAATAAATTTGTTTCGTGAATAGATGCTCATCTTTCAACACCAAATCACAAAAAGAAATTAAAAAAAAAGAAATATCACACATTGTAAGGTCAGGGGTTTTTTTTTTTCATCAAACACAGATAGCCTTTGGATTTTTTTAACTTTGGAAACCATGTCTTCCATATATGCTGTAATTTAATAGGAAGATGAAAATACAAATATGTTTTTTCTTTTACTGGTGATATTACAGAGTTTACTCTAGAGATGGAAGAAAAAGAGATATTGTATATTGAAGACATATATCATGAGATGGTTTGACTACTGGTTTGGGTTAGTAGTCATGATAAGAAAAATCCAAAGAGAAACGGATATATGTATATAAATATATATATATATATATATATATATATATATATATATATATATATATATATATATATATCTATATATATCTATATATATATATATATATATATATATATATATATATATATATATATATATATATATATCAAGGCCAATATAGAGAGGTCGGGCGGAGAGAAATGCCCGAGGCAAATTAGTGGGCCTCATCTGCCCAGACGAGCCCCGGTGTACCGGTTTCAAATTACCCCCTCCAAATCTTACCCCCCGGTAATTTGAAACCGGATTCAAACTACCGGGGGGTAACTTCATACCGGTTTCAAGCTACCCCCGGGGGTAATTTGAAACCGGTTTTATGCTACCCCCCTGGTTTCAAATTACCCCCCTCGTTTTTGCGCAGGATCTCATCATTTATGAATATTAATAAATTGCTTTTGATCAGGGTCAACACAATCATTAGGTAATATGTATATACATGTACTGTTTCACCAATTGGTATCGTTTATTAATATCCAGCCTTTATCCGTCTTATGTTTATATCTTAGCTAATAAATGTCGGATATTCCATTATCAGTCATGGGCGCATATTTGACCGAGACAGGAAGACGAGGTGAAATTTGATTTTGACGGTTATTTTTTCCATTATTTGAAATATTTCATAATTATATTGCAAGCAAATATTATAATAGGTATAATCAACATATTGATCATAAGTATATATATATATATATATATATATATATATATATATATATATATATATATATATATATATATATATATATATATATATATATATATATATATATACTGTATATATATACAGTATATATATATATATATATATATATATATATATATATATATATATATATGTGTGTGTGTATGTATGTATATATATACTGTATATATATATATATATATATATATATATATATATATATATATATATATATATATATATATATATATATATATATATATACATGTATATGTATTTGTATGTATGTTGTAAATACTATATCATTCATGATATCTGTAAATAATTGACACTTTTAATAAAACAAGATTGTAAGCAATTATAACAGTTTTAATAAAATATGATACAGTACTTGCTGTTTGCTTCTACTTTACTTACATTGGTTGTTTGTATACGAAAACACCTGGACTACGGAAAAGTCGTTACACTTTATAGCCCTCTATGGATGACATTGAACACAGCTTGTGTTAATCTCACAACTGTTGTTACTGATTTTAGCCTAAGGGCAGGCAGCTGTGTGTTATCATGGGCTAAATCAAATCCTATTTAAACCATCTTCCAGAATAGTAAGAGATGGATTCGTGTATGGATTTTTTTTTCTCTGTTGTTGATCTCGAAATGGAAAATTATTGAAAAACGGTGTCATAAAATGTTTAAGAATTTTACCTGAAATGTATCATAAAGAAAAAAAAGACCTCGCCAAATAGTCACCTGTACATTTCCATGCAGTTTATATAACACTTCTGCCCCTTTGTCATAGCTCCATTCTTTCTTATTACTCATTTCATCAAATGACAAAACAGCAATACCTAGTAATAGAGACTTCATACCATCTTTAATGTCCTCTGGTTTAAAATGAATCGAGCTAACAGTAGCTTACACAACGTTAATTCTGTCTGCACGACGACATGCATGTTGGTAATTTATATTTGAGCTCTTATTTTGTACGTGCATAGCATCCAAATACTACGAAGTTACTGTGCATTATCACTGACAGAATAAATGAATAAACAAAGAGATATATGGACACAAGGAGTTCTATTGTTATATTGCAACTATGGGTATGGTCAAACCATTTTAAGAGCAAACTCGGAGCCCAATAGCGGCATTGCCAGTTCTCTTGGGTCATTTTCAAAGCACACCTGGCTTAGCCGCTTTAATCTATGGGCGAGCCAAGAATAGGAGAAAAGGGTCAACTAATAAGTCATTCACCCGGATTTGAACGGTCTAAGAATATAATCCTTTAACCCTTTTACCCCCGGCTTACTTGGAAACTTCCGTGCTTTAAGCCCCAGGCATTTTCAGTTTTGAAGGGCTTTTCGACTTATTTTTTTCAAATCGCACCCACAGCCTCAATTTTCATCTTAGAGAAGTCAGATTGGTCTAATTTTTTTGGAAAAAGGTTGAAGTTTTCAATATAGTTATCAAAAGTATAAAGAAAATAATATAAATAGCCGCTATTGTTAGATGAAGTTGGGCGATGACGAAATTTTTTATATTCTTTCGTATACATTACGATAAAGCACAGATGGGTCTTCTCACAGAAATCTTAAACCTATACCATCTTATAGAAAATTTATTCAGCTATAAGATGGTGTATAATAATTTGTAGTTAAAAGAAGAAAAACATGAAAAAAAAATAGTATACCCACAACAATTGTAAACCTAAATTTCCTTAGCGCAAGTAACGAAAATCGGAGATTGCAAAAGTTTCGTTCTATCGATCATACGTTACCTATATTTAGAGTAATTTTCTTTTTTTTTTATTATTTTGAAGTAAATTAATTGAACTTTCTAATGACATATGCGAAAATAATGATAAAGCCATCTAAATAGTGGCTATCGTTAGGTGAAGTTAGGCGATGACGAAATGTTTTATGTTTTATCGTATACATTCCGATACAGCAAAGTAAGTTCTCCTCAAGGAGACTTCAAAATGATACCATATTATAGACAATTTATTCAGCTATAAAATCGTATATTAGAATTTGTAGTTAAACGAGAGGAAACATGGAAAAAAGTAGTAAACGAGCAAAAACTGAAAACCTAAATCTCGTTACTTGCGGTAAAGAAATTTGGGTTTACAGCTTTTACACATTTTATTATTTTTTTTCCTTATTCATTTCTTCTAACTACAAACTATTAGATACAATTTTATAGCTGAATAAATTGTCCATAAGATGGTATAATTTTCAAGTATCTGTAATGAGAATTCTCTGTTATTTATTGGAATGTATACGATAAAAAAAAAAAAAGTTTGTCATCGCCTAACTTCATCTAACAATACCCACTATTTACATTGCTTTATCCTTATTTTCACACATGCCATAAGAAAGTTCAATAAATTTTCTTCAAAAATAAAAAAAAAATAATAAAATTCCTCTAAGCATAGGTCAGTTATGACCGAAAGAAAGAAACTTTTACAATCTCCCTCTCTCTCTCTCTCTCTCTCTCCCCCCCCTCTCTCTCTCTCTCTCTCTCTCTCTCTCTCTCTCTCTCTCTCTCTCTCTCTCTCAGCAAAGTCAGTTTCAAATATACACAGTGGCTGCCTAAAATAAATCGACGTATTTTCAAATGAATATGTATACGGTATATATATATATATATATATATATATATATATATATATATATATATATATATATATATATATATATATACTATATGTATTCCTATAGAATACTTGAAATAATATGAAAACATACATGCATAAACACAACACCAACCTTTCAAATCGTAGTTACATGTTTACCAGGTTGAGACAACAGTCGCAATTTCTTCCCTTGAGTTGCCATTAAACACAGAATTTTTCATTCACACTGATCTTTCTTGACCATTAGGCATTTTATCCAACAAATGCCTTCACACATATAAAGAGGAATATTCTAAAAAGGTATAAAGCACTATCACTTATTAGAATAGGCTGTAAAAGCGCAAAATTGACGGATAACGCACGAAACACATCCTCCCTCCACAAAGTCAAGAGTTGAACTGAGACACACAGCGAGTCTTGGTGGTGACGGACTCACCCACGCTGTCCTGCCTACCTCGCGCTGTGTCTTCATTCCCCGAAAAAAATATGAAATTTACTAAAGGTTTCGGCAAAATAGAAATAAAAAACATACAAAAATAATTCTGATAAGCATAAAAGCTGCATGGCAACCCAAATCAGCTGCTTTGAGGCCTTTAAATCACAAGACGAGGAAATTTAAAAGTCTTTGTTTGTCCTGCCCAACAATGGCAGAGCGAGTCTTATTTTTCCCCGGGAGCAAGGATGACGACAAGAAATGAGAAATATACTCAAAGTTTCGGCAAAATAGCAACAAAAAATATACAAAAATAATCATGTTAGGCATAAATAAACGCATAACAACTAAAATCAGCTGCTTTCGGACCTTTAAATTCCGAGACACGGAGATTTTAAAGAGCGTTACGCTCATTCCGGGGAACTTCTTCCTTACGCCGTGGCGCAAGAGAGTTACGCTCACTCCGGGGAACTTCTTCCTTACGCCGTGGCGCAAACGTAAACACATCGTTACCATGATAACGAAATCATTTTTAGTAATTACTCGTGTAAATAGCTATGAAACCTAAACAAACTGCATATGAAATACGAGCTGAATCTATAAAGAAAATTTATAGGTCAATCAAGACCCCAGTGGAGCCCAGGGAAACTTTTCATTCATCATTGTTGACACGATATCCAAGGAACAATCAAACAATAGTCACGCAGGAGTAATGATGACAATTTTTTGTAAAATTTGTATAAATGACTATGAAAAACCTCAAAAAATACAAGGAAAAATAATCTGATTGATAACAGAAAGTTTAAAGGTCCATCTTGACCTCTGTGGGGATCTGGCATTGTAAAACAATGAAAACATTGTGTTACCATGGCAACGGAACCATTTCACGTAATTATTCGATAATAATAGCTATGAAATCTAAAGCAAATGCACATAAAAGGTCAGCTGTTTCCTTTACATAAAATTTAAAGGTCATTCATGACCCCTGTGGGCCTCAGAGAACTTTTTATTCACATTACATTGATGATAAGATGTCGAAGGAACAACGAAACCACACTCTTGCACTGGTAACAGTGCCCTATTTTCGTAATATTTGTGTAAATATCTCTGCAACCTAAAATAACTGCACAGGAAATATCAGCTGATTCTTCAAAGAAAATTTAAAGGTCCATCTTGACCCTTGTTGGGCCCAGAGAAACTTTTTATTCATGTTACATTGATGACAAGACATCGAAGGAACAACATCACAACAGTAAAGCGTTGTATTTCAAATACAACGCCTGCCAAGACCTGTTATCTACGCATAAGTATAGAAAACGTACCCGTACGTCCATGGGGGTAAAGGGATGGCTTATGAGGTACGTACCCGTACGTCCTTTGGGGGTAAAAGGGTTAATTTGATACTCTCCCTAAATTGTTTCCTTCGTTCTTTTTGTTTGCAACCACGTGGTGACAAGTTGAAACTCTTAAACATAACAAATAGCAAAATTGTTATAAAACGATTATCATACTAACAGAAATAATCTTAATTTTGATATCAAATAAATTCATTTCTCAATTCTGATTGATTATTAAAAGACAGGATTCTTTACAAAGGATTTAATTAACTATGTTTAATATGGTATATTTACGTAGGTGATTGTATTGTTTTAGAATTTACCTAATTAATCGACAAAATTAATTTCTTTACAATAAAGGTTATATCAGCAAACGTGGTTATGGTGACTTCGTCAGATGAAGTTAGTGCTATCACAAAAGATTCAATAAATTAGTTCATTCAGACCATTTTAATGTCTTCCTTTATAATGTTATCAGTATGCTTAATACCCTTGACCCAATTTACCTTGCAAATCTGAAACAAAGTCGTTTTTTATAAGTTGGCTGCATCTGTGACACGTTTTATTGTTTGGTCAATTCCAAATTTAACAATTTTATTATCATTTTCCCATTTTCTTTTTTCTTAATATTTAATTTAGTAAATATTTTTTTCCATGTAATGCTAAAACAGGGTTCATTATGATGGTTTTGATTTCAAATATTTTTACGGGTAATATCTATCTTTTTTTACTTAATAATTGTTTTGTATAAAGTTAGATGCGTCATAGTTAGTGTTTAATTGAAAGATAAGGCCAGTTAATGTATTGCCTTATCTATTATAGAAATACACATACCGTACATTCATTCGCTTGATATTTCTGTGCAAAACTGAATGTTCGTCATGATTTCTACTGTGTTTTTTGGAAGCAAAAATCTACTGTTGGTTTTATAACTGTTCATTTGGAAGAGCATGCCAGGTAATATACGGTGCTTAACTAATTATAGAAAAAGATATACCGTTTAATATAAATAATAAAATAATCAACAACATATATTCTGAGTGATTTTTGTGTCAATTTCTCCGGGCATATTGCCGCCCGAAGCTAATGCACCTAAAGCACATGAATAAAATCTATAGAAGATAGAAAAAATTAGAAAAAAAAAATAAAATCTCGACAATCACGCGCACACTGAAATAAAATAAAGTTTTACCTCGCCGTGATCACTAAACCTTAAATGAAAGTCTGTAACTTCAAATATTGTGAATTAGGGAATTATATGACACTTTAGGTCTTAAATACGTAAAATATCAACAATCACACGAACAGAAATAAAATAAAATTTTACCTCGCCTTTATCACAAAACCTTGAATTACAGTCTGTGACTTTTAACGTGTCATACAATTCACTAATACACAATTTTTGGTCTTAAATACCAGATTAAACTACTTTTCCTACTGCTGCGAAGCCAACAATAAATGCATGATACATATTTGCGATGTCACATGAATTATTTATCATTCTGATGAAGGGGTAACTTGAAAACAGAGGGGGTAACTTGAAACCGGTTTCAAACTACCCCCCCGTAATCTGAAACCGGTTTCAAGTTACCGGGGGGTAATTTGAAACGGGGGGTAACTTGAATCCTTTACACCGGTGTCACCTGTCAAGTAGCCGTGGGAATTTTGTAGGTCACAACTGCCCAAGATAAGGCATGGGTGTGGCCCCCTGCAGTGCATGTTGTGGTAGTCTTGGAATGAATTTGTTTATTTCTTAAGGATTCTCAGAGTGAAGTTTTTTTTTTTTTCCTTTTAAGACAGCTTTGATAATAATTATTTCACCTTATAACTTAGCCTTATTATGGTATTAAATAATTAATTTTTCAGTCTTGCAATGACTGCATTTTTTTGAGTAATTAAATTTATTGATATACTAATTATAATATACAATATAATATAGCCATATAATTTCTCTAAGGCATGCTTCAAAATACAAGGATTAAAGAAAATACAGATATTAATGTAATTTTTATTATTAAAAATTTATTTTCACATTTACAGAGGAGAGACTTAACCTAGGAAAAAAAACATGTTTTCTATATATTTAGCTTAACTTTTTTCTTGGCGCTACTTCTGTTATCTTCAGTTTCTCTTGTCCTTTTTCTTAACTTTATCTGATTATTCAAATGCCTTATCCTAAAATATACAGATATTTTTGCGAAGAATTTTACGACCTCTTCTGGTATATTTGTTTCTCCTCTTTTCAGCTCTGCAACCAGAGTTTTTAGACAGTCATTGCCCCCTAAAAGAGATTTGCCATGAATGCTATTGAATATCTCTCGCAGCACTGTCAGCTGTGAGAAAAATTCATCTGATGGCAAATAAAGTCCGCCTTTATTCACCATCCCCACCCATGAGTCATTGGAGCACATAGACGCTTTTTTCCCTAAATGAGGATATTTTGTTGAAAATTTTCTTACGATATAGCCCCCTATGTATTTTAGTGCTTCATTTTCAATTACATTGGCTATTGTTTTTTCATTGCTTCTATTCTCCTTGTCTGCTTCTTCGATATCTTCTATATCATCAGTAGGGGAGTCCCACTCAAGGTCTTTGAATAAAGAACTACTTAGATATAATTCTAAAGATAATTCCCGTTCTTCCTTATACTTAACATTACATGCAGAAGCATTTATCATTATATTATCTTCATTGTTTCGCTCTGCATTTATGTTTGTTTTTTCACTTATTATCTTGATATCCTTCCCTAAAATTAATGATCTAATCCTAAACTTAAATTCTACAGCATTTGGATGGTCATAGGTACCCTTCATTTGCCTAATCAGGCCAAACAAATGCTCTAGGCAATCTTGGTTCAATTTTTGTGTTAAAATATATTCAACACCTTAGGTATTTTTTTACCATATTGTAAAGCCCAATAATTGATTTACTTGAGAGAATAATCCCCTTTTGAAATTTATACAGACTTTTTGTCTTAGGTGACTTTACCCTTAAATTACTCATTACTTTTATTACTTTCTCCAAGGTATTTATTTGAGAATTTATTTCTACTCCGAAGGCATTTCTTGTGCTCACATCTCCAAACTTATGATTGGAGTTCATAATATCAAACCAGTCATTGATCATTGCAATAAAATCAGAAGTAACCTTCCAGTTGCTTGACACTAGTAGCCCCTTATTCCCCAGATATTTTAAAGCATTCGCACACGACGATGATAACAATTGAGCAGCTAATTTGACACGCTGCCTCTGTTGCCCACTTACAGTTAGATGTTGATTATTGATCTTATATGCTAACCCATATTCTGTTGCACGTTTCATTACCATTTCACGAATGCTTTCATCTGATATATGATCTTCACCCAAATAAAATCCTGAATCAAGTAAATTGTTTCTAACTAACTTAACTAGATGAGGCACATCAGCAAAAACATATATTTCCCTCTCTGAACTTGGGTTTTTGAAAGAAATCTTGTTAAGAGGATCAATTCCTAATTCCCTCCACATACGAAGGTTGGCTGACCCCATGTCATGTACAATTGCAACAACTGGATAGCCCGCGGCTTCAGTATGTACTATAATTTGCAATAGAAGGGTTTTTAAATCTGTTTGGTCAAAGCTGAAATAAATAGGTTGTTTCCATTTCCCTATTAACCCTCGTAACATAAACACTAGAGCTTTATCATGCGGCTCATATAATACATCCATACCTTTGTCTATACAATATTCATTCGCTATACACATCTCATCTAAACTTAATACTGTCAATATACCTGGCTCGCAATAAAAATTACGAGCTCTTTCTTTTAATGTTGTTTCACATGGCAGTGGAAACCCTTTTTTGAGACGCAAATATTTATATGCCTTAGAACTTATACTTCTTAAAGTTAAAGCAGAAGCAATATCCTCGCTGCTCCACTCCCTTACTTTCTTCTTGGTCACAATGGCTTGAATTTGTGTTTTACTAAAATATGGTTCTAGAATAATTTCAATTCTCTTCATCACTACATTTCTGATAATTAGCACAACATTGTTATTCAGCTGAGTTATATACTCTTTTAATTTCACATTTTCTTCCTTCACTTCTTTTAATTCGTGTTTAATGTTTTGCAACTCTTTTTCCAGATATTTTTGTTCTTTTAACCTGGCATTTTCTTCCTTTAATTCTTTTACTTCATCCCTTAGTTTTTCTAACTCTTTTTCCAAGTCCTTATTATTATTTCCTATTGGAAATGTTTTCTCTACATAATCTTCTTCTAATATAATTATTTCGTTAGAATCATCTTGCCCTGAAGTACCCGTTGGCTTTCCATAATTTTGTTGGTCTTGCAATGCAGATACGTAAAGACGTTTCTTCGACCTCCCATCTGTTGCCATTGGAAAATCAACTGGCGCTACCTCTGCAATAATATCAAAGAGGATATGCATTAGAAAATTATTGTCTCTGCACATTACGAAAGAAAAAACCGCAATTGTATATAAACATTTCTTTCTAGTGTCAAACCAGACTGTTCAATTATATTTCAATTATCATTCATGTCATGATTTCAAATACAACTAAGATCCCGTATCTAAAAGGAACTCTAATGGAAGAGGAAGGAAACCACATATTTCTGAATTTTCAATTGACAGCATTTCTATTCACCGGCAATAGAGGGAATGTGTTTCTCTAATATCATATTAATTGACTACGATATTCCCTATGTATTACTTATTCTTCTTTCATATTATGAAAGTAGTATTTCAGTTTGAATTTATTATCCATTTCTATATAAAAACAAGTTATTTTATTTGTTGATTAGTAAATTGAAAGGGGTTTGTTTGATGTTATTAAAGTTTTAGTTTTATTTATTTACTTGCATTTTGATTTTTTACATATTTGAACTAATGAGAAGATGATAATTATTGATGTTAGCGTTGATTTCTGAAAGAAGTTCAAAATATAGATGGCATTTTCCTTAATTTTTATAAAGCTTTTGCTATTTTCATTAGTCACTTAAATTGATTTTTAAAGGAGAATAGATTCATGATTACGTTCTTTTCGCCGAGTAGTTGTAATTATGATTTTATAATAAAACAGGTAATTGTGGTTGGAATTATAATTGACATGAAGCATTTGCAATTGCTCAAAGCCGACGAATTCTGCCCTTTTTCAATTTTGATAGACTGAATCATTCATATCATTTTTATCATAACTCTTTTTATTATCATCATTATTCGTCATAGTGATTCCGGTCATCACCAATCCCTACTTAATCATATAATTTTCACTAAAGCTAGTACGGTATTTATATTTCTGGAATTATCACTGCCGTAAGAAATATAATCTTAATAATCTTTATCCTCCCTTCTTTATTTACTACCTTTAATAACATCATAAGTATTAAGAGTATTATCACTATCATCACCAATCCCTATTTAATTATATAATTTTCACTTTATATAGTACGGTATTTATATTTCTGGAATTATCACTGCCGTAAGAAATATAATTTTAATCATTCCTATTTTTCCTGCTCTATTTACTAGCTTTAATAACATCTTTAGCATTAAGAGTATTACAAATCTCATCACTCTCCTTATTGTTGACTTGTTTAGGGATACAAATTATGGCGGTAATCAATTACTGTTATCGTTATCATTATCACCGAGATAGATGTTAAAATTCTCATTATTTGTTATCAAGACTACTACTAAAACTGATGACGTTAGATACGGGATTGTAATTAATTAGATAATAAAACTCACCTTTTGGTAAAGATATAGAAGGAATAGCATCTTTCTTCAGTACCCTCAGATTCTTGGGGCTCTCTTTTGAATATCCATCAATGTAGTCCTTTGCGTCGAAATGAACTGAACACACAACTGCATATTTAATATTAATTGGGTCAGCTCGGCAACACACTTTTATCCACTTATCACAGTAGAATTTGTCTCTTGGAAAATGAAAAAATCTAATACCATTGTCTTTTGTTTTCCTCTTATTACTTGAGCAGCCATATATAGAACACGTATTTGGCATCGCCAATTCTCTGTACACATTCTTGAACTTACTGCTATCACTATAAGATGTTATCTGCCGGGTCAGCTACTATCGGACCCCAGACTCAGTGACAGGTGTGGCTAGAGCAAGGCCTATATTGGCCTTGGGCTAGAGATGAGGGCCGAAAGACAAGGGCGTGGTTTGTTTTGACCGCCTGGGGGTGATTTGAGGCCCGCTGAGAGAGGTGAGTCACCGTAAATCTCCTCACCGCCTGACCTGTTCTATATTGGCCTTGATATATATATATATATATATATATATATATATATATATATATATATGTTTATATATATATATATATATATATATATATATATATGTTTATATATATATATATATATATATATATGTATATATATATATATATATATATATATATATATATATATATATATATATATATATATATATATATATATATATATATATATATGCATGTGTGTATGTGTATAATTATATGTTATGTATATATATATATATATATATATATATATATATATATATATATATATATATATATATATATATATATATAGTCTTTGGATGATGGCTCCCAGCTCTGGGCACCAAAATATATAATAAACTAAGTCTCGTGTCTGGGAACCAAATATAAAATAAAATTTATATTACGGCCGGCAATCTAAACGTGTCTAGTTCCAAAATCACGTGTTTGCTTTTACATCGAATACATTACACTTGTAAGTATTAATACCTGAACCCTGAGACCGTTAAATAATTTCCAGACAGCAATATGTAAAACACTGAATATTCAAAGGTCTCGTAAGTAAATTTAAAAGAAACAAAAAACCTGGGCAATTATTCTTGAGCAAAAAAAACTTACTACGGTTCTTTACAGGATATGAGCGAATATGCATTAAACACTGATGATTGAAATAATACATTCTCCACGAATATATATATATATATATATATATATATATATATATATATATATATATATATATATATATATATATATATATATATATATATATATATCTATGTAAATTACAACACTTTGAAAGAATTTACATAAAACAAAATAAATCACTCGAGATATTGAGTCTGAACAAAACTTAGACTAAGACAAAAAACAAAAAGAAATGCTAATGAAATCTATACAAGCACTTGTTTCACTTGAAATTAAATCTGAATACAATATTTAAGTTTGACACTTAATGAAAAGAGATAATCATATCACAATACCAGAACATATCACCCTCCTACAGGGCCGTTTACAAAACCTCTAGATAATTTTCATAAGTTCTTACTATGATTACAAAAACTCCTCACCCCAAATCTTCGTTTTATCCTTGAACAGTTTTAAAACAATACACTGAGCTGCGTGCGAGAGTGAGAGATAGGTGGAGAAGGCTATCTTAGGGCTAGTATTCTTTTGTACCAACCGTGTTTCACACAATTGTACATAATTCCTTTTGTATATATTATGCTTGTATCTTCGCTCTTCCCTCGCACTAAAACGAACATGAAAATTCCTGTCTGGTTTTTCCTCTGTAATATTGTCTGTCTTGTGAACT
Source organism: Palaemon carinicauda (assembly GCF_036898095.1). NCBI lineage: Eukaryota > Metazoa > Arthropoda > Malacostraca > Decapoda > Palaemonidae > Palaemon > Palaemon carinicauda. Next base: position 28,485 of record NW_027169318.1, read on the forward strand.
TGTTATGTCCTGTTGCCTTGAGGTTTTGTATATAAGGAGAGTGTTCCACAATAATATAACTCAGTCGTTTCCAATCTGTCTTTGAGTTCACACCCTTACTCGGCGCCGTCACATTGGTGACCCCAGAAGTCGACTCGCTCCCACTGCCTTCCACCCCCACCTCCCTCGCCCCTCCATCGTTGGTACTATGACGGAGACGGACTATACTGCAGTTGGCGCCGCGGCCGCCCCATTGAAGCTTTCACCGTTCGCCAGCAGAGAAGCGTTCACTTGGTTTCAGCGCGCTGAAGTCCACTTTCGTATCAGGGGCGGGACTCGCTCAACCACCAAAGCGGATTATGTTCTCGCGGTGATACCCGAGGACACCTTCCCAGAAATATCCGACTGGCTTTGTGAACAAGGAGACACCCCAATAGCGTATGACGCCCTCAAATCATACCTTCTGCAGCAGTACTCGCCATCGCCAGCCGCCCGTATAGCAAAGCTTTTTCAGCTCTCGCAACAATCGTTGGGGGACCAAAGGGCTTCGCTTGCCCTCAGGGAAATGACCAGTATCGCTCGCCTTCAACCTGCCACAGACGGCTTTCCTCGTGAGGTGAACCTACTCCGTGCCCTTTGGATACGCCGTTTACCTGAACCTGTACGCGCTGCCATACCCGATGTCGATAGTTTACCCATAAAGGACTTGATGACCAAAGCCGACGCCCTTATGGACAGCCACTTCAAGACCTACATCAACGCCTCCACCCCTGACGACGAGGATGCCTATTCAACGTCAACCGAAGCTGACATGAATGCCGTAGGACATACACGCCTACCCCGTGACGTGCCGAAGCGGCGACAAAGCCGCCCACCACCCACCAATCGCTCGCGCCCCAACGAACGACTTCTACAGTCACTTACTACCTCCCATCCGCCGCAGTTTTGCTACTACCACTTCAGATTCGGGGCAACCGCGAAGAAATGTGCCAAAGATTGTCAGTGGCCAAAAAACGTGTAAGTAGGCCATCGCTTGTGGCAGTGGCCTCCCATGTTTCTAATCTTTTCTTTTTACAGGATGCAGGAACGGGAGTGCAATTTTTGGTAGACACGGGTGCTTGTCGTTCTCTTTTCCCAAGGAAACTCTTCAAGGCACAACGTAGTCTGTCTACATCTGCCGACGTCCGCTTGGTAACTGCCAACGGATCTGCGATACCCACCTACGGTTACGAGAACCTCACATTATCGTTCGGAAACGGTAAATTCAATTGGAAGTTTCTCGTTGCTGACGTCACAATGCCAATCCTCGGTGCAGATTTCCTCTCTCATTTCCACTTTCTGGTCGATGTTGCCCACCGACGATTGGTCAACGCAGACTCGTACTTGTCGACTCCTCTTCAACCCGCCCCCTCTAACCTCGCTCTCCACATCAGCGCACCCACGGATGCCTACGCCCACCTCCTTACGTCGTACCCGGAAGTTTTCCGTCCAGAACTTCGCCAAACGCCCACGGTTCCTGCCAAGCACGGTATTTATCACCATATCAAGACGACGGGACCCCCAGTCTTCGCAAAATTCAGATGTCTGGCATCGGAACGTTTGGCAGCCGCCAAACAGAAGTTTGCTGAAATGGAGAAAATGGGCCTTTGCCAAAAGGCCGCCAGCCCATGGTCGTCACCCTTACACATCGTTCTGAAGAAAGACGGCTCCCTCCGTCCGTGCGGGGATTACAGGCGCCTGAACATGCAAACAGAACCGGATCACTACCCCCTCCCAAACATTGCCGATGTAACCTCCTACCTGCACAAAGCGAATGTTTTCTCTACGCTCGACCTCCTGAATGGGTATTATCAGGCGCCTATGAACCCAGAACACATCCCCAAGACTGCCATCACCACTCCGTTTGGCACATACACCTTCAATTACTCCTGTTTTGGCCTTCGTAATGCTGGGGCAACGTTTCAACGTCTCATGGATGGTATCTTAGGGGACCTCCCTTTCTGTGTATGTTATGTGGACGACATACTTGTGTTCTCCTCCTCATAAGAGGAACACCTCCGTCACCTGCGCATCGTGCTCGACCGCCTGCAACAAAATGGCTTTGTAGTCCGGTACGACAAGTGTACCTTTGGCGCCAACGAAGTGTCGTTCTTAGGGCACCATATCACTCCTGAAGGAGTCCATCCCCTCCCTGAGAAGGTAGCAGCCGTTCAGAATTTCCCCGCGCCCTTGACCGTCAAAGGTCTGCAGGAATTCTTGGGCATGATCAACTACTATCACCGTTTTCTGCCAGCCATTGCCGCCACTCTTGCTCTCCTCTACGCCTCCCTCAAGGGCAAGCCAAAGGACCTGAAGTGGGGTACCCTTCAAGAAACAGCCTTCTGTAATGCAAAGAAGGCCCTATCAACTGCTGCGGCTCTTACTTTTCCTATCCCACACGCCCTTCTCCTTCTCTCCACCGATGCCAGCGACGTCGCTATTGGTGCAGTACTCGAGCGGGTTGTCAAAGGCTCACCCCGCCCATTGGCCTTCTTCAGCAGAAAACTGTCCAAGGCAGAATCTGGTTATTCTACCTTTGATCGAGAATTGCTGGCGGTGCACATGGCTGTCCGTCACTTTCGCCATTTCTTAGAAGGTACGCGCTTCGTCATTCGCACAGACCACATGTCTCTGGTGCACGCCTTCACTCGACAGTCTGACGCCTGGTCCGCCCGTCAACGCCGACATCTCTCTGCCGTGGCTGAATACAATTGCACCCTCCAATACGTCCCTGGGAAAATGAATCCCGTTGCATATGCCCTGTCAAGAAACACGTTGGCTGCCGTTCAACTGGGATTGGATTACAACGCCCTGGCTGAAGCCCAATGACAGGATCCAGAGTATCAAGCTTGTAGGACATCCTGCACGTCCCTCCGTTGGGAGGATTTTCCCCTCGAAGACTCCAACACCACCCTCCTCTGTGACGTCAGTACTGGTAGACCGCGACCTTGGATTCCTGCTCCCATGCGCCGACAGGTGTTTGATTTCATCCACGGCCTTTCACATCCCTCGTGCCGTTCTACTGCACAGCTGCTGAAGGCAAAGTTTATTTGGCACGGCATTTCTAAGGATGCTAAGGATTGGTTCCGTGCCTGTACTTCTTGCCAAACTTCCAAAGTACATCGACACACAGATTCAGGAGTGGGCACCTTTCCTCAACCTCAGCGTCGTATCGCAAACATTCACGTGGACGTCGTAGGCCCCCTACCCACATCACAAGGACATCGTTACCTGTTTACCGTCATCGACCGTTCCACTCGTTGGCCTGAAGCCATTCCCATGGAAACTGCAACGTCCGCCTCATGTACACCTGCCTTACTCTCTGGATGGATTTCAAGATTTGGTATCCCTGAGCTTATTACTTCTGACAGGGGAACCACTTTCACCTCTCAATTATGGATGTCATTAGCGAATCTCCTGAGCATCACCCTACATCAGACAACGGCCTACCACCCCGCTGCCAATGGAATGGTTGAACGTTGTCATCGCACCCGCAAAGCAGCTTTGATGTCCCGCTGCAAGGATTGCAACTGGTTTACTCAGCTTCCCTGGGTCCTCCTTGGACTAAGGACCACTTCTAATGACGCCCTCGACGTCTCGGCAGCCGAAATGGTGTATGGCGACCCGTTGGTCGTCCCTGCCAAATTTTTTCCTTCTACAACCTCCTCCGATGATCTCCAGCGCATACGTCACGTCGTGGGAAAATTTACTCCGTGCCGCCAGACTTACAAGCCCCCAGCGAAGCATCACATACCAACGGACTTGCACTCTGCAACGCACGTCTTCCTGCGCAACGACACCAGCAAGCCACCACTAACGCCCCCTTACACGGGCCCTTTCCTTGTGATCCGACGCAGTCCGAAAGCATTCCTCCTAAACATTCGGGGCAAAGAAGACTGGGTCTCCATTGATCGTCTAAAACCTGCTTATCTTCTGCCAGATGACCCTTCTACAGTTCGCCTCTCTAGATCAGGGCGCCCTATTTAACATGTACAATATGTTATTTTTAGGGGGGGAGCCATGTACCAACCGTGTTTCACACAATTGTACATAATTCCTTTTGTATATATTATGCTTGTATCTTCGTTCTTCCCTCGCACTAAAACGAACATGAAAATTCCTGTCTGGTTTTTCCTCTGTAATATTGTCTGTCATGTGAACTTGTTATGTCCTGTTGCCTTGAGGTTTTGTGTATAAGGAGAGTGTTCCACAATAATATAACTCAGTCGTTTCCAATCTGCTTTTGAGTTCACACCCTTACTTGGCGCCGTCACACTTTATCCATCTATGCAACCCTGGGGTTGCCTTTATATATGAAACTTTGCTACTTCCAGAATGTTCCAGGGGAGCGAGTTTTGAAAGCACGGGGCTAGGCTAAGGCATCACAGTTACCAAGCATTGCCTTCTCGTGAGGACTTGGTTTGATTCTGCTTTTGAGATAGTTCCACTCTTGTTTTATGTATTGTCCTATCTCTTCTGGACAATTTCTTCTTTAAGTTTATATGCCCACGTATGGGCGGAGCAAATTACAATGGTCTGTGTCATTTCGTTATAGAGTTATTATCATTATTATTTTTTTTTTTTTGGTCTATATTGGCCTCTCATAAAACACCCACTTAGATCAAGCCATGGAAGTCTCTAGAACAAATTTCTTATGAAATTTGAATGTCAAGTTAAGTCATAACAAAAGGGCAGTAAGCGTCCACCCATGATGACATATCTCATGAACAAGGACATATCTCAGGCTCGGTTTCTCAAAATATGCTGTCTTATCTGATAAAGACAATGCCATCTTGGTCAAAACAAGACAGTTCCCGTACCGCTGCAGGCGCTCTTTGTCGAAGCTCGGATTTATTTAAAAAAAAGCTGACAACAGTGAAGTGATGACAGGTTCGGACAAACACTACATTGACGAATCTCGTCTCGCTCACCACACTTTAGGAATGGATTTTTTTGTCTTTTCTAATAGCATATCCCTTTATTATTATTATTATTATTATTATTATTATTATTATTATTATTATTATTATCATTATTATTATTATTATTATTATTATTATTACTTGCTAAGCTCAAACACTTGTTGGAAAAGCAAAATGCCACGAGCCAAATGTGTCCTAGAGGGAAAATAGCCCAGTGAGGAAAAGAAGTAAGGAAATTACACGAAAAGTAATTAATCATAAAAATAAAACATTTAAAGAACAATATGAAATTAATATAAAAACTAAATAGATAAATCACACCCCTAAAAATAAAGAGAGAAGGAGTACTTCGATGAAAGTAAGAAACTATAGAGGTGCAAAATAAGGCAGTGATCACCACCTCCTTAATACAACCCAACGGATATGCAGATAGAATACCTATGTTTTATACGACTGAGCTTCTAAAAGATAAGCACAAAGACACATTTACAATTTACTGTCCGAAACAATTTGCATTCTTAATGACTTTAAGAGACGAAGAAATTACAATTAATGAATAATGGTGTGAAATAAATAACATATATCAGTCAGTTAGTAGTGTATGTTCGGGACAAACGTTTCCAAAGAGAAAACCATGGATATCAAATAATACGTGGGCTACCATAAAATGGAGACAAAAACAGAAACTGCTTTTTTTTTAAAGTTTCCGAGGAAGTGATGAGAATTACAAGGTAGAGCATGCTAAGTATTCCAATATGAATAGTGAAGTTAATAAACAAATCACGAATGTCCGGAAAAAATGTTTAGTTGACAAAGCATATGAGTTTGACGATGCCATGAATTCGTGGAGTCATAATGATATGAGAACTACTCCTAGAATTATTCATGAAATCACTATTGGGGCAAAGAAGAAGAGGCACATACTCATCAAAACAGAATATAAAGAAAGGCAAAGACGGAAAAAACAGTTAAATTAGGTCATGAATTGGAGATACGAAGGGAAAATTTTGATTGATATACCCAAAGCTGTGGAAGACCGTGATGTGCCCGTGAATGAACTCAGTGTGTTTGAAGTCGAAGCATCATTAAAAAACTCAAGAGATGGAAAACCCTTGGATACGATGAAATAACTGCCGAGATGATATTTAGGCCAGTCATTCTACGTCATTTTTGGGTCGAACCCACCACAAATTGCAATAGTAATGAAACATGCATTTTTCAATGTCAAATTTAGTGGAGAATGACATACTAAAAATCAAGGAAAATCGAAGCATTGGAACATTTCCAAATTTTGCAATCATAAAGGGAAGGTTTGAAGAAAAAAAATCTGCATAAAATTTTCAGTGTATATTCTAGAGTCTAGACAAACAACTCTATACATGTTACATTACGACACCGGCATTCTCCTTAGCTAAATTAAGATGACCATGACCAAGGATCAAGAGTTGAATGAACTGAGAGTCAAGTCTAATCATGTTGCCAAGACATCTCCATGTACCAGACCACACTGACAAATGTTTATTCATCTTCAGGACCAGCAAGAGCGCATTCTTCTTCTGGATCACTTTCTGGTTCTGGCAAGGTCATATTAGAACAGTGAAGTCCTTTGCATTCACTGCAGGCGGAAGAGCATTCCAGGTTGTACTTGCGACAGCTGCATCGTCGGGTGCTGCACTCTGTATTGCAGCCACAGTGGATGGCATCTAGCAGGTAATCTGGAGCAGGCTTCATCTCGGTCATAACAGGAACCATTCTCTAGTCACGGATAGCCCATTCCCAACCATTGGCATCCATGCCAACTCCTTGCCACTGCTGAACCTGAACATACACCCGTAAGCAATGTTGCTTTGCAGATGCTGATGTAGGGGGCAGGGTACGAGGCTCAACTCTGACAGTGCTTGTTGAAACCTTCTGGCAAAAGCGCTGATGCCTTAGTATGTCCAGTGTTTCCCGGGCTGGCCATTGTACAAGCAAACCACGGCATTCTCTCCAGCTGTCATGACATCCTCTTTCGACACTCCAGGAGTGTTGAACGTTGCCAAAAGCCCAGAGAAATACGCACTGGAGTTCAGCTTTTTCAAAGCTGCTGATTTGCCAATGGAGTACAGTCTTGACGTGGTATCACAACCCAGGAGTCCATCTGCTACAAGGAGCTTGTCACACACATGGCGTCCAAGTGTCTTTTGCACTTGCTCGATATTCCAACATCTTGCTTGCCTCCTTGACGTCAGCTTAGGCTCAGGTCGGAAGAACAGGTTGTGTGATGTGGGCCCTGCACGACTACATAGGAGAACAAGAAGATCGGTGTCATCGCCAACTACCACGGTGTCCTTGGTGTTTGCACATGCAATGGCTGTCTTCACTATGAGGACATCTGCATCTGACCTGGCATGAAGAACATCGTTGTGCTGCCGTTGAAGGTCATCACTCAGTATATTGATGAAGCTTTGTTTATTTTTTTGGTTTGCAAGGAAGTCATTTTTCTTCATTGTACATACCATGTCCTTTGTGAAGGTGACAAGGGGACTGCTGTGAGATCGAACGCGCCTGCTGTGCGCTACATCTTTGGTGGAGGGTGCACTCACATGTCCATCAAACACTAAGACAGCTTTACCATACCTGTCTCCAACATATCGTATGTAGTGACTGGAGATTCCTTCATAGGTCTCGCCAAAATTCCAAGGAATTCTGTGTAGCAATGCCCCACCATCCAGAACATATTGCACATTCTGTGGCAGCACTGTGTTGTGAACGGCAAGGGGGAGTTGTTTCCAAATGGCCTCGGCTAGCGCTGGCTTTTCGGCCTCAAGCAGGATATCAATGGTCTGAAACAGTGCTGGTGGGTAACTGCATAGTTCGTACTTGAAGACATCAGTGAGGTCATCACAGCGTGATCCTGCCATACTCAGACGTTGGAACAACAGTTGTGGATCTATCAGAACAGATTCTTTGCCATTTTTCACTGATGAACGTGTGATCAAGAACCTTTTTGCCAACCATTCCATCTAAAATCTTCCTGCCCACTGACGCTGCTTGGTCAGCATTGACCGAATCTCCAGCTGTGATGCCAGTGTCAATGCTTTGCAGAGTTGGATCGTTTCCAAAGGGATCCTTTAATGACAGGTAGCCAATGAGTTTGTGCGTGTCATCTGTGTCCCGTGCTTGTCGAGCTGCTCTTTGTTCTTTGTGCTGGTCACTGGTCCCATACGGCACTGATGTGTAGTCTTGCAAGGCCATGTTGACCTCTGCACATATGGGGGTGGACAGCAGCCACGTGATCCTTTGCGACTCGCTCATGCCATGGCCCCTTGTCATGAGCACTTGCTCGATCAGAAGATCTGTGGACAAGCCGGCCCAGTACCGATCTGAGCGCCGCACTACGTGATATCAATTCTGGAACTGGTGGTGGACCTCGGGGTGCTGAATAGACAGTTGTGCCAGTCGCTGCAGGTAGACGTAAATAGATTTAGTGTAGAGATTGTGGCCTGCAGCTCCCAGGTAGGGCAACATGTCGTGCAAAGCGTGCACATGCACACGCCAGTCACCAGTGCGTTCCGACCTCAGGAATGTCCTCAATATGTCAATCATGTCCATGTATTGCAGCCATAGCTGTGCAGTACTTAGATCCTTCATCGATTGTCGGGCAACATTCATGATGTCACGAACAGAGTCCAGAACCGGGGCTGAAAGGATAACTTCAGTAGAACACTCACCCTTCATCAATGAATCATACAGGTCTCGCAGCTCACACAGGTCAATTGGTCCAGCTCCCACACTTTGCGACCCGGACTCGGTATCATGTGGATCTATGGCTGCCTGTGCACCATCTATGCTTTGCATTATCTCGTCTTCACTTGGTTCGTCATCTTCTACAATACCCTGAGGACCATCATTCTTAGCCTGCGAACAAGTAGGCACTAGCGTACCAAGTATCCTTTCTGCGAGGAGAGTGTTCAGTGCTGCATCAACCAAGAGATGCCCACGGATAGCTCGGTCATATGCCTTGCCAGACAGCATTTGCATTACAGTGTTCTCGGCATACACCAGTTCCAGAACAGAGCACAGTCCAGATCCTGACATGATATTTCCAATACTCCCCAAGAAGCTCATCAACGTGTGGAAGCCCCCTATGCGCAGTACAATCTTACGCAAGTCACTGCCCTCCAATTGACTTTCGATGATGGTAAGCGCCTTCCACCAAAGTGGTTGGTCAAATGTGATGATGACTTTTGCGTTGTACTGTTTGGCGTGCTCAGATAGAAATGTCAATGTTGAATAGATGCAAGTTGGATCACTGCTGTTCATGTCGATCATGTGAAGCAGGAAGACTGTAGACTGACCTGGATGTACACCAGTGTGCACGGCTTGCATCATGCCAGACCATGCTGGTCGTGGTGAGCGTAATGTGAGGGACAGCTTCCAGAGGAGGTCAAGGTTGGTAGATCTGTCCTTTTCCATCTCATCTTCTAGAACCTCATACCTCAGAGTATCTAGCCCATTGCAAGGTGTCGTCAGATGTCGGATGTTTATTCGGCCCACAGCTAAAACATCCTTCAGTGTCACAGACACACGTGGCACTCTTGTTGATGTCCTGGTACCTGGAGTGACAGACGTAATCATTTCCATCCCGTGGAATGTGTTGAGGCCATTTATTGTACGGATGTTGCGATCGACATTGTCCGCCATATATTGGATGAACTGCTCTGGCCGGCAGTTTGGTATGTCTGTCCCTAGTACAACTGCTGCACTCCGTTTATACCTTTGTATCTCACGATAAGAACTGCAATATCCGTGGGCATGGAGCGTGTTGATCAAGAACTTTGATGCAAAATGATGGTGCATCTGTACACCCAGTCCTATCTGTAAGGGTGCCAGCAGCACTCGGGGCCGAATTGCCTGCATGATAGCTTTCCCTAGAGAACCGACTATTCTATCAACATCTCGGCCCACAAAGAGTGTTTGAAGAAGAAGTTTTAGTGATTCAGGTAGGAACGACATGGCTTCTTCTGTTGAGGACATTTCAGTTGTACATGGGTACATATCTATCGACTGTTGTACGGATTTCACATCACTTTTGATCAGTTTTGCTGCCGTCTTAATCAGTCTCATCTTCTCAGCTTCATATGATGTCTCCTTTGGCCTTTGATGGAATTCGTGAATGATCGCAGACGCCCTGTGGCGAAAGGTCACAACATTCTCTTTGCCATTTTTTTCTGCGATGCTGATATCTTGACCAAAGTGCTTTTGCATACATTCCTTCATGTAGGTGAATCCATAAGGTGTGCAATCAGTTTCAAGAAGAAATTCCCCCATTTTTCCTATGAGATCCGGTATCGTTGTCTGTTCCTCGTCATTGACTTTGAGGTACTCTGCGACTTTTATGAATGCATCATTCCGTGTGTCATCAGCCAGTCTACCATACTTAGGTGGCTTGCTTGGCACTGTAAGGAACTGGCGTGGAATCTGCTTCCAAGTTCTGAAGTTTATGCTACATATATTGTGATAGACTGCGTCAGCAGCATGCAAGTCCTTGACGAATTCTACTCGAGCCTTTACTGTCTCTGACCATGCATCATTGCGTTCAACACAGCTCTCTGTAACCTTCCTCTGGAAGTCCATTGTTCGGACTGGTATAAGTTTATGCGTTTTTTGTCTGCCCTGGTACTTTTCTGGTGTTCCACAGAACAAACAGTGTTCGCTGTAGTGAAACGCAGAACTGGCAGATCGACGCGCACGCACAGTGCCGCTGAATCCACCAGTACAGTCATATCCGCGTTTTCTGATGTCTCGCTTAATAGACAGTTGGGAGCAGAAGTCCTTCCTGCATCTGGTGTGTACAACTTGTCCAGGTGCGACACTGATATCAGTTACCGTAGGTCATTTGCCTTGTTTATTCATCACACCCCTTTTCGTGGTTTGTTCGCCGTTGCCGAGAGACTCGCAGCAGAAAACGCAATCGTCCATGCTACTGGTTAACCTAAAAAGAAAAAAAAACAAGGCTATTAGACGTTAATTATCTCAATTTATTTATTTAATAATAAAAATGTTTGACATCTTTTGAGAAATGTGAAAGAAATAACAAAAGCACTGTTATAACAAAAAATGTTATGCCCTTTCTATTAGCGTATTTTCGTGCATAACTTTCAAAAAGTGGTTGCTCGAAATGAATGTGTTCCAATGCCTCGAATTTCCTTGACTTTTACTATGTTATTACATGGGTCAAAAGAAGCAAAAATGCCAAGTTTCATTACTATTGCAATTTGTGGTGGGTATATCCATAAAATGACTGGCCTAATTGGCCGAAAATGAAGTGACTACCAGAATACTTACACGATTATTTTGAATGTAATCTATATAAGCGTGTGCGGTTCTGTTTTCGAATGCCTAAGATTGAAAGGTTTTCCTATAAACCATATCCCTTATTATTATTGTTTCTCAGTTTCTTTATTAAGATGAAAAGTTATTCAATCACTTTTTGTTTACTATTGAATCAATATTCATATTATTTTTATGAAGTATCTTCCTTAATATTATAAAAAAGATTTAGTTTACATTTAAACGACTGTTTTAGCCAAT
>NW_027169322.1:0-2500 GCF_036898095.1 Palaemon carinicauda
AACGTGATGCCATCCCTAGGGCCAGGGGAATGGCGGTGTATATTAGGACCGAGTATCCTGCTTCTCATAAGTCCTGCTATCAATGTGGATGTCATGAGATTCAGGTAATAAAAGTTTGTGGCAGGCATAACAACTTTTATTTGTGTTCGATCTACCGGAATCCACACATAGATGATTCTATCTTCTGTTGTCTTCTTACCATTATGGCTAAGATACAAGAAGATGATAGAAAGGCTTCTTTTGTTTTTGTTGGTGATTTTAATGCTCACCATAGGGAGTGGTTAAGTTCTATCTCTCCAACCGATCGCCATGGCTTAAGAGCTTTAGACTTAGCCTCTGAATCAGGCTGTGAGCAAATCATAAATGAAGCTACTCACAGGTCTGGTAATTGCTTGGACCTCGTATACACTGAGTCCCCTGGCGTTATATCTAGTAAGGTTGGTTCTCCAGTCGGGACATCTGGTCATGCCTTGATCTCATTATTAGTGAAGACTGAGCAGCCTGTCCCTGATATATCATATTCTTGTAAAATTTATATGAAATCCCAAGCAGACTGGAATGGGATTTTACATGATCTTTTGTGCTTGAATTGGTCACAATTATATAATAGTGTAGATCCTGTTGTCCCTTTGAATGAGAATCTAGTCAACATAATTGATAGGCGTATCCCTTCTCGTGTGCTAAGATACCGAGTGAAGGACAAACCGTGGTTCAATGATGATTGTAGACGTGCTTATTTGGAGAAACAGGAGGCCTATAATCTTTGGAAGGGTAACAGATCAGATTTGACCTGGAACAACTATACTCAGCTTCGAGATTTTGCTCAGAGAGTTTATGCCTCAACTGAAAAGGAGTACAATTTAACCATAAAAGAAACCCTTTCTGGTACAACTCAGGAACATAAATGGTGGTCTACCCTTAAATCTGCACTCTTTGGTGTAGATGCAACAGTTCCTCCTTTACTTAAACCAGATGGCTCAGTCACTCACTGTCCAAAGGAAAAGGCAACCCTTTTGGCTGATGTTTTTTACAGTAAACAGAGTAATGAAAAACTTGAACTTCCTCACTCCTGTTTTCCTGAGGCTAAACTAACTAGTTTAGCTTTTCGATCTCGTGAGATTAAAGCTCTGTTGGTGGACCTTGATGCTTATGGAGGTGTAGACCCAAATGGTATTTTTCCTTTTTTTTTTTATAAAGACAGCAGATTTCTTAGCTCCAAAGTTATCTGTTATTTTGCGCAAGTTAGCAAGAAGAGGAGCTTTTAGCACTAGTTGGAGAATTGGTAATGTTACTCCTCTATGTAAATGTGTTTGTGGTAGCTCAAATCCCACTGATTACCGCCCAATTTCCATAACTCCCCTATTATCTAAAGTTTTTGAACGTCTTCTGGCAAAACGTCTCAATAGGTTTGCTGAAGGTAATCATCTACTCCCTAGTTTGCAATTTGGTTTTCGTAAAGGCCTTGGAGCATGTGATGCCCTTCTCACAATCTCCAATGCTGTACAGAAATCCCTTGATTGTGGTCGGGAAGTTCGTATGATTGGCCTTGGTTTTAGTGCTGCCTTTGACCTTGTTAATCATGAGGCCCTTGTTTTCAAACTGAAACAGTTGGGAGTGGGTGGGTCGTTTCTTAGCATTATTATTGATTTTTTAAGTAATAGATCTCAAAGAGTTGTTGTTGATGGGCACCATAGTGATTATAGGAATGTGATATCCGGTGATCCACAGGGTAGTGTTCTTTGCCCATTACTTTTCATACTATATACACATGACATGTGGTTTGGCCTAGAAAACAAGCTTGTTGCATATGCAGATGATGTTACTCTCTTTGCATCAATTCCATCCCCTGAATGTAGATCTGGGGTTGGTGAATCTCTTAATAGAGATTTAGCTAGAATTAGTGCATGGTGCAAATTATGGGGTATGAAGTTGAATCCTAATAAAACTCAATGTATGATTGTAAGTAGGTCAAGGACGGTGGCTCCTCAACATCCGGATCTCGGTATTGATAATGTTTCTTTAAATATGTATGACTCTTTCAAAATTTTAGATGTGATTCTCGACAGTAAATTTACTTTTGAGAAACATATAAGGTCTGTGTCTTCTTCAATTGCACAAAAAATAGGCTTATTGAGAAAGTCTTTCAAGATTTTCGGTGATCAATGTATTCTGAAGAAGTGTTTTAATTCTTTCATTCTACCTTGTTTTGAGTATTGTTCTCCTGTCTGGTCTTCAGCTGCTGATTCTCATCTTAATTTGTTGGACAGAAACTTACGGTCTATTAAATTTCTTATTCCTGATCTAGATATTAATCTCTGGCACCGTCGTTCAATTAGTTCATTATGCATGTTGCATAAGATTTTTCATAACTCCGACCATCCTTTACATTCAGATCTTCATGGACAATTCTATCCTGTTCGTAATACTAGGCAAACAGTTAATTCTAATAGCCAGGCCTTCTCCATCATGAGGCTCAATACTACACAGTACGCTAGAAGTT
>NW_027169322.1:7500-20000 GCF_036898095.1 Palaemon carinicauda
TTTCTAAAAAGTGAAAAAAAAAATTAAGTTATACAGACTTCGTGAACAGAATAACAGAGGGTTTACTCACGCCGATAGTTATTTTAATTATTTAATTTCAAATGAAAAATAACTAAATTTCAGCCGCATCGTAAGTGCATTCCTTTCCCGCCATGGGACTCCTTAGTAATTGTAGGAATTAGGATGGACATTCCGTAATCAGTATTTTTAAAAGAGAGAGAGAGAGAGAGAGAGAGAGAGAGAGAGAGAGAGAGAGAGAGAGAGGAGAGAGAGATCCTTATGATAAACTGCAGTTATCCTTAACGATAAATCTAAATATATAGAACGCACAGGAATATATCAACATTTCGAGTAAATGGTTTGTTGACACAACGTAGAAAGAGATTGCCATCGATAAATAGCGAGTACAAAACAAGAATACCATGTAGCTGACTGCTGTTCCGTTAATTGCAGCTGTCTTGGATTAGAGATCTCTTGCTTGAGGGTATAGTCGGGCACACCATCCTATCCTACTTTTATTCCTCTTGTTTTGATAAATTTTTTATTGCTTGTATAGGAAATATCTATATTAATGTTGTTACTGTTCTTGATATATTTTCTTTATCCTTGTTTCGTTTCCTCACTGGGGTATTTTCCCTGTTGGAGCCCCTGGGATTACAGCATCCTGCTTTTCCATGTAGAGTTGTCGTTTAGCAAGTATTAATAATGATAATAATACTCCCTTGAGTTTCCCAATTTCATCAATAATAACAATAAAACCTTTGAAGTTGTTGGGATATGTAGCGACATCAAGAACGATTGAACAGAGTATTTCTGATTAACACTAAGATTTTAATATCGTAATCGTTTGTGTTAAACGAATTATTTGCTAAAACAACGTAATTAAACTTTACCAGGTGAATTTTCATTTGCTTTGATCAGGTGGTTAGTAATTTATTCAATTTATTAGATGTATAACCATAAATGTTATTCATTATTCGTCATGAAATATTAAATAATAATGTCTTATCAATCTATTCCTAGTTTTAGAATGTAGATTGTTAAAAGGAATGTGAACTCGGTCTTGCTCGGTCTTGCTCACTAAACGTGTAACAAGTTTATATTTCATCTTTTTGGCTAATGAAGAATTAGACTATCTTTTAGACGACATAATTCTAATCACATTTCCTGGTGGGTTACTTAATGGTAGATTTTCCTCTGTAACTATGACGCACAGAGCGTGAATTGTAACGAGACGGGTGATTAATGAAACAGGTCATTAGCTTAGGAGTGATTAAAGTGTCCTCCCCATATCAATTATCCTAATGAGGGCGCCTATTGCCAGATTGCTTCTGTGCCATTGCTGTTTCTGCAGCAACTGAAAACAGCTATTGGTCATCTTGCATTTTTTCTGTACATTAAAATTAGTTTTTATATATATTCTTATTTTATCTAACTTTATACATCGAATATAAATATTAATCCTTCGTGATATCAGAAACAGTTTTGTCTCGGGTATGTCTTCTTTGTCTTTTGTAATCGTTTGTTTATTCTTTTTCTGTTTTCCAGACTCATTTCCTCCAGCTTATTTCGTCTGTCATTATATAGCGAAAATCAAACCTAATTGCCTCCACTAAGGTCTGCAATAATTTAGTGTTATTCATCCATATTAGCTTGGATTCTTCTCTTAATATGCGTATTTTCCTTTATCTCTACAAAGTTTCTGGAAACTTCGAAAGTTGTAACTGGTAGTTTTGTCTAATAATCTATACGTTTGTCTTTATAATGATTGATAAAGATGTAGATTAAGCTTCATTTGTATCTTGCTTGTGCGTAATTAAATCTTTTTAAAGTGAACTTTAAGAATAACAGAATGAATCTCTAAAGATTGCAAGAAAAGCAGTGAAAGGAAGAGAAGACGATGGACTGACGTACTAAGAAAATTTGCATGTATGGACTGGCATAGAAAGACCATAAACAGACGTTATTGGAAGGACATGTCTCAGGCCTTTGTTCTGCAGTGGACTTATAAGAGTTGATTATTATGATGATGAAAGTGAACCTAAAAATGAGAATTTCAAACGGATTATTGTACGTGCCCGGAATTTGGAAATATGTTTAGTCCCTTTTCGTTGAAAGCTTCAAATAGGGAAACAGAAAACAAATTACACGCTTCTTTATATAACATATTTTTTTTTTCCTTTCTCTTTATACCTTTTCCTTTTTCGTATCCATCACCCAAACAAAAGTTATTTCAATTTCCCTTAAAATGAGATTAGCGTTAGTATTACATTTATAAACGGTATGGAGGAATCTTGCACTGTTACACAGAACATAATATCTGAAGCTTACTCGATAACTTAGATTTTTTTTTCTGTTTATCAAGTTCAAATAGTCAATCAGGATAATCAATTATTTGAAATGCTCCAAGTTCGAGTCCGTTTAAGTCTACGAGTTAACTGGTTTTAAGTGTTAGTGGCCTCTCGGTCGCGTCCTTGCCTGGTGATCGCCAGACTTGGGTTCGAGTCATGCTCAAATTTGTTAGTTCCTTTGGTAGCTGCAACCTCACCATCATTGTGAGCTAAGGATGGGGCGTTTGGGGTAGCCTATAGGTCTATCTGCTGAGTCATCAGCAGCCATTGCCTTACCCTCCCTGATCTTAGCTTGGGTGGATAGGGGGCATAGTCGCTGATCATATGTAATATGGTCAGTCTCTAGGGCATTGTCTTGCTTGATGGGGCAATGTCACTGTCCCTTGCCTCTGTCATTTATGAGCGACCTTTAAGAGTATTGTCACTAGACTCGAGGTGGATATAGAGTTATACAAAACAAAAAGGCAAAAGATTATATAATACGGAGGGCTTAAAATAGTAAAATCTTATAAAAAAAAAGTTGAATATAAAATTCTTACAAATTTATCACTTAGTGCATAAAAAGAGGTGTCAAGATATCGTTTCACTTTACAGATTACATAATCGC
This sequence comes from Palaemon carinicauda, assembly GCF_036898095.1. Classification (NCBI taxonomy): domain Eukaryota; kingdom Metazoa; phylum Arthropoda; class Malacostraca; order Decapoda; family Palaemonidae; genus Palaemon; species Palaemon carinicauda. Next base: position 10,459 of record NW_027169322.1, read on the forward strand.
ATAATTTACATCTCGATCCACACTCCCCTTTGCTAAATTGCGAAAAATCATAAAGTACCATTTCCTACGCAAGCAAATTCAAATGACCCTTATGTTCTGCTACATGCAGAGGAAAGCTATAAATTACACAATTGTATATCGTCAAATGATTCAGTAACACTTCATTTCCAAAGTGCATTTGAAACAGAAGTTAAAACGGTCGTAGCTGAAGTTCCAAACCTAACCTTTATATACCTAACCTTTGTTACGTATTAGCAGCCAAGTATCACGTGGTATGTCATGAATCCTCGGTCCCAAAATTACTCTTAACGATCTTTGTAATAAAAGATCTTTATGTTTATATAATTTCCTACCATGTGACTACAATTATCCCTATTCTCTTTAATAAAACACTTTAAAAATTTATTGCTAAGATAAAACTTAATTTTTGAATTGTAACTCTTTTTAGATGACGTCACTTTACCTCTGATTTCCACGTATTAACATACTTCCTCAATACTTCACCATCTGGAATTCAGCCGCTGCTTTTTAACTGCAGAACAAAGGCATCAGACACGTCCTTCCATTCCCGTCTGTTTATGGTCTTTCTATGCCAATCTATACCCTCAAATCTTCTTAGCTCGGCAATTTATGATCTCTTTTCTCCACCGCTTCGATTCCAATTTGTAGGGACCCAATCGATTGTCCTTCTGTTATCTTCCGTTCTCAGTATATGGCTTGCCTGCCTATCCCCGTCTGTCTTATATATATATATATATATATATATATCAGAGAGAGAGAGAGAGAGAGAGAGAGAGAGAGAGAGAGAGACCTAATACATTTTAAAATGACTTTATGAAATGTGTCGTTGAAACGGCTAAAATTTTCTTGAAGCCTACCTCTTGGTATAGCGAGGATGAACACAATCATTGTCTCCTTCCTTCCCTTGAGTTATCGCTAAAGGGGGTGGGGGGATTTCCACAGGGAAATAAGCGATGTTTTCTCTTACATATTTAATGTTGTTGTATGGAGAGTAATGGAAAAATTGAGCGGTGACGGCGTCTGGTGGGGTTCTTGTCTATCTCTAGATTCCGGAGAATTGGATGGTAACGGATACGACATTTGCATCTGTAATACTTTTAGATTATACTGATGGTTTATCCTAATTCATTACTTCATGCGTTGTGTTTTGAGTTGGAATTATAACAATACAAAAGAACTTTATACACTAATTATGAATCATCCAATTTAGCAAATTCTAAAATTTAGAAAATGGTAATAAATTTAGTAATCAGGACAATCAATTTAAAAGTTTCCTTATCTGGTGAAACCCTATTTAATTCTTGACTTTATATCTTTATTTTCCACTATTTTCATCTATCCTTTCTTTTTGATACTGGTTTTTCATATTCATTGTACACCTTTGGTACCAAAATCGTTAGGACACTGTAAAAAAAATTACACAGACTAAGAAGTTTAAGAAAAAAAAGATTCTTTGATATAGTCTTCAAAAACAAAATGCAAATAATATCTACGGTTTCCCCTCACATGTTCTCGTGATGTCGGAGCAACAGGAGGAAATCTTCAGCCTCGTTCCAAAGGAAAAAGTTTCCTTTGACGTTCGTTAGAGAGAGAGAGAGAGAGAGAGAGAGAGAGAGAGAGAGAGAGAGAGAGAAAAAAAAATTCGTGAAAAGAAACAGAAGCTGTAATAAATTCTGAAGAGTCGAAAACCAAGGTTGTTTTTCATGTTGAATCGTTCAAACAATAATAGTGCAAAATACAAATATTTTATTATATTCTGTCAGAAGAAATGTCCTGGACACAACAGAATTTGACATATATTTACAGAATGCTTATTCTAAATATTTTAATATATAGTAGAATTTAACATATTTTCATAAAGCTTATAATAGACTACAGCTAGACACCTCTGTTTATTAGCTAATGTCTGAAATGTGTTCTTCTTTATGTACATTTTTCTTGAATATCCGGAATTGCAGCTCTTCTAGGAGAAGGATACTCCAAAATCAAACCGTTGTTCTCTAGTCTTGGGTAGTGCCATAGCCTCTGTACCATGGCCTTCCTCTGTCTTGGGGTAGAGTTCCCTTGTTTAAGGGCACACTAGGGTACACTATTCTATGTTATTTCTCTTCCTCTGGTTTTTTTTTTTTACGTTTGTATAGTTTATATATGAAAGATTTATTTTTAATGCAGTTCTTGTTCTTAAAATATTTAATTTTATGAGTTATTTTTTTCTCTTGTATTTAATTTATTTCGTTGTTTCCTTTCCTCGCCGTGCTATTTTCCCTGTTGCAGCCCTTAGGCTTATAGCCTCTTGCTTTTCCAACTAGGGTTCTAGCTTAGCAGGTAATAATGATAATAATGATGATCGATATTACAGAACACAAAACTAGCCTAATACAAAACAAAGATGCAAAGTTTAATGTTTAGCCCTATTAATTTCAAGTAAAATTACAGAGCAGTTTCTATGAATGAGAATTGGTCTTACAACTGTACCAGGGGACTCCAGTCATAGTTTCCAATCTAATTATAGCTGTGTATTTTATTCCTCAGTTCTTTTCAATGCAATCGCTGATCAAAAAGTTTTCAAAATTTTAAGGAGTGACTATTTTATGTTTATAATCGAGAAACATGAAAAATAAAGTTTCAGTTTCCTGTTTGCAAAGAGAATATACCACATAAATACCTACTCTGTGAGAGAGAGAGAGAGAGAGAGAGAGAGAGAGAGAGAGAGAGAGAGAGAGAGAGAGAGAGAGAGCCCTTTTCCATTTCCTAGAAGCAAGGACGAACAAACAATAGCTTTAGCGATGCGAGGATATAACAATTTCTATATTTTGACACTGACTTTCTTCTCTTACACCATGTTCTATTTTTGTGTTAATATATGTTATGCATCATAATACCTTTTAAATGGACTATAATGAAGATAAATATAATGAACAGGTAGCTTCAACTAAATATAGAGTCAGATCATATTTGTAATATCCTCTGTTACTTTCACATCGCTGCTACTCATGATCCTAATTTTCTTTCTTTCACGAACAATTTCCTTCAAAACATTTAATGTCAGTATTTATTTGCATTAGCATTACTTTGGAATTCTGTCACTGATATCTGAAAGGCGGAATTATATTAGAATGTCTTGTTTATTTAAAATCAAAACGTATACTGTATCGTAACATCTTTTATGGATAAGAAGAACTGTAACAAATAGAAATAAAATATATTCTGATTTCTCAGAGGATGCGTACGGGAAGTTTAACATGATAAGCATTTGCGAGGTTTTTGCAAGCGCACGCAAAAACGTAAAAATACACGCACATGCACACACACACACACACACACACACACACATATATATATATATATATATATATATCTGTGTGTGTGTGTGTTTAGATAGTTAAGCAAAGCAATGTATTATGTGGTAGCCTATTGGAAACTTCCCTGTCTCATAATTTGTTGGACGGGAGTTCAAGACCCGTTCAAGCTCGATAGTTTCCAGTAGTGTTGTAACTTGTGTACTAGAGATGTTTGGTTTTGGGGAGCCTTTAGGTCTACACCTCCTGAGACATTAGCTGCCATTACCTGGCCCTCCTTGGTCCTAGCTTGATGGAGAGATTATTGTCCCGCCCTTGCCTCTGCTATTTATGAGGCACCTTTAAATCTCCGTTAAATTAAGAAAATGTGAACGATAGTTTATTAAGTCTCTCATTTATCCGTTCTCTGAAAAATATAGCTATTTTTAGTACATTACAATAATTTTTTTTTTCTGAAGTAAACGTTTTCTGTATTGAAAACTTGAGTGACCATTATTTAAGATATTTAATGCTATTAGAATGATGGATCAAGCAACATTTGAAAAATCATTTCCGTATTACATATCAACGAAGAAGTAGCCCTAACTTACTATACTATTTTGAATAAATCTCCTCTAATTCTCAGTGACGTCCGGATGTTTATCACATTCAATTTTGGTAGCCTTAAAAGCTTAGCTGTGAACGTCCCTAAATTTAACGGAATTTTTCTTTTGGGGAAAAAAAGAGATAATTTTTTTCTTCGAGGCTCAGATTAAAAGCAAAAAGTATTTGATGTTTTCTCGGGATCAAAGGCAAAGTCAGCTTTTGCAGTTCTAATAGAAATTCAATTATTGTTGTATTTCTCAAGGGTCAAGATTTGCATTAATTTTCATATACTCGTAATGTATAAAAATAGCAATATTGATCAAAATTACCTACATCAGTATTAGTGGTAACAATATTGAATATATATATATATATATATATATATATTATATATATATATATATATATATATATATATATATATTCTTCTTTTTTGAGTTGACGTTCCTTTATGAAAACCCCCTTGCAATGAGTTGTGAATATGCACAGGAAGCTAATTATAGCAAATCTTATTTCATCCTGTTATCTACTAAAGCCTGCGAATATGTATGATCATTGCGACCGATGCACAACCGTAATTTATCTTCCGAAACTACATCCTCTATAACTCATGCGTGACAGCTGATTTCTCCCATAGCTAAAATACTCCCGTTTTATCAGTAAACCTGAAGTCTATAAACAAATTTGAATTTTGAGAAGTACGTGGGCAATGAAAACTTAGCTCGATTTTAACAAGTTTGAAGGCCACTCATAAACTGCAAACGCAAAGAACGGATCACTGCCTCCTCGCAACCCTAAACAAAGACCAGGACGGACCAGGCAATGGCTGGTAGTGACTTGACACCTAAATCTAATGGTACTACCAATAATGCCTTTTATCGTGAATCTATTGTACTTGAGTTTTCATTCCGATTTCTAGAATTCACGTTTTTTATAACTTTACCTCATAAACAGAGATATGCTTTAAACGGATTTTTTCAGTAAGAAATCTAATTTATTTCTTAAAGGATAAGAAATCGTTGAATTTGACGTACCTTTTCATTCAGTCGCAAGAACGGATTCTTTGTAATGGCGTAATGACCTTGAAAATCTCATCTTCAATCCATTCTCTGGAAATGATGGGAGAATTTGAAAGGAGTTAATAACGCTCTCGAAGGGAATAAGAAATTCTTTTACCGAAATATCGTAATTCAGTCTCTCGACCTCTTTATTGAGATTGTCTGTTTTTGTGCATGATTATATACGCTTGAAATTATGCAAAATCTTGCTGGGGAAAGGTATATCTTTTGTCTAAAAAGACTGGATGACAATTTTGAACAATGATAATAATGACTAAGCGAAACCTTTGAGTAGACCAGCAAGATTCATACCTTTCACAGCGTCTTCTCTGGAATTGAAATTTATTTTCATGGATTGCATGTTTCTATTCTACTGTCATACTTTTTAAATCTCTCTTCTCTGTTTTCTTGTTTATGACAGCAATTCTGTTTAAGCACCTAACTTGGCTTTTATTTTTTTTTCTTCTTATATAAGCTCCTCTTTTCTCTATTCCTTTTTCCCACCTTTTTTTTATATTCGGATTATCTTTGAACCTGGGCTATTAAAAGGCCCTTTTCCACTTCATTTTCTTTCTGATTTTCTTTGAGGTTGGGCTGTTAAAAAGCCCTTTTTCCACTTCTTTTTTTTCTTCCGATTATCTTTGAACTTGGGCTATTAAAAGGGCCCTTTTCCACTTCTTTTTTTCGATTATCTTTGAACCTGGGCTATTAAAAGGCCCTTTCCACTTCATTTTTTTTCTGATCTTCTTTGAGGCTGGGCTATTAAAAAGCTCTTTTTTCCACCTCTTTCTTCTTCCGATTATCTTTGAACTTGGGCTATTAAAAAGCCCCTTTTCCACTCCTTTTTTTCTTCTGATTATCTTTGAGTTTGGGGTAGTAAAAGGCCCTTTTTCCACTTCTTTTTTCTTTCGATTATCTCTGAACCTGGCTATTAAACGGCCCTTTTCCACTTAGTTTTCTATCTGATTTTCTTTGAAGTTGGGATATTAAAAAGCCATTTTCCAGTAATTTTTTTCTGCGGATTATCTTTGAGTTTGAGCTGTTAAAAGGCCCTTTTTCCACTTCTTTTTTTTTTCGATTATCTTTTAACCTGGGCTATTAAAAGGCCCTTTTCAATCAATTTTTTTCTGATTTTCTTCGAGATTGGGCTATTAAAAGGACCTTTCTCCACTTCTTTTTTTTCTTCGGATTATATTCGAGTTTGGGCTATTAAACAGCCCTTTTCCACTTCCTTTTCTTTCTGATTTTCTTTAAGGTTGGGCCTATTAAAAAGCCCTTTTTCCACTTCTTTTTTTCTTCCGATTATCTTTGAGTTTTGGCTATTAAAAGGCCCGTTTTCCATTTCTTTTCTTTTTTTCATCCGATTATCTTTGAACCTGGGGCTATTAAAAGACCCTTTTTCAATTAATTTTCTTTCTGATTTTCTTTGAGGTTGGGCTATTAAAAAAGCCTTTTTCCACTTCTTTTTTTTCTTCGGATTATCTTTGAGTTTGGGCTATTAAAAGGCCCTTTTTCCACTTCTTTTTTTTCTTCCGATTATCGTTGAACCTGGGCTATTAAAAGGCCCTTTCCAATTAAATTTTTTCTGATTTTCTTTGAGATTGGGCTATTAAAAGGCCCTTTCCCCACTTTTTTTATCATCGGATTATATTTGAGTTCAGGCTATTAAATGGCCATTTTTCCACTTATTTTTTTTCTTTTGCTTATCTTTGATCTTGGGCTGTTAAAAGGCCCTTTTCACTTCATTTATCTTCTGGTTTTCTTTGAGGTTTGGCTACTAAAAAGCCTTTTTCCACTTTTTTTTTTCTTCCGATTATCTTTGAACTTGGGCTATTAAAAGGCCCCTTTTCCACTTCTTTTTTTTCGATTATCTTTGAACCTGGGCTATTAAAAGGCCCTTTCCACTTCATTTTTTTTTCTGATCTTCTTTGAGGCTGGGCTATTAAAAAGCTCTTTTTCCACCTCTTTTCTTCTTCCGATTATCTTTGAACTTGGGCTATTAAAAAGCCCCTTTTCCACTTCTTTTTTTCTTCTGATTATCTTTGAGTTTGGGGTAGTAAAAGGCCCTTTTTTCACTTCTTCTTTTTTCTTCCGATTATCTCTGAACCTGGCTTATTAAACGGCCCTTTTCCACTTCATTTTCTATCTGATTTTCTTTGAGGTTGGGATATTAAAAAGCCATTTTCCAGTAATTTTTTTCTGCGGATTATCTTTGAGTTTGAGCTGTTAGAAGGCCCTTTTTCCACTTCTTTTTTTCGATTATCTTTTAACCTGGGCTATTAAAGGCCCTTTTCCAATCAATTTTTTTCTGATTTTCTTCGAGATTGGCTATTAAAAGGACCTTTCTCCACTTCTTTTTTTTCTTCGGATTATATTTGAGTTTGGGCTATTAAACAGCCCTTTTCCACTTCCTTTTCTTTCTGATTTTCTTTGAGGTTGGGCTATTAAAAAGCCCTTTTTCCACTTCTTTTTTTGTTCCGATTATCTTTGAGTTTTGGCTATTAAAAGGCCCGTTTTCCATTTCTTTCTTTTTTTTCATCCGATTATCTTTGAACCTGGGCTATTAAAGGCCATTTTCAATTTAATTTTCTTTCTGATTTCTTTGAGGTTGGGCTATTAAAAAAGCCTTTTTCCACTTCTTTTTCTTTCGGATTATCTTTGAGTTTGGGCTATTAAAAGGCCCCTTTTCCACTTCTTTTTTTTCTTCCGATTATCGTTGAACCTGGGCTATTAAAAGGCCCTTTTCCAATTAATTTTTTTCTGATTTTCTTTGAGATTGGGCTATTAAAAGGCCCTTCCCCACTTTTTTTTTCATCGGATTATATTTGAGTTTAGGCTATCAAATGGCCATATTTCCACTTATTTTTTTTTTTTGCTTATCCTTTGATCTTGGGCTGTTAAAAGGCCCTTTTCACTTCATTTATCTTCTGGTTTTCTTTGAGGTTTGACTACTAAAAAGCCTTTTTCTACTTCTTTATTCCATCTGGTTTTCTTTGAGCTTTGGCTAATAAAAGGCCCCTTTTCCACTTCTTTTTTCTAATGATCTTTGAGCTTGGGCTATGATAAGGCCCCTTCTCCACTTTTTCCTTCTGATTTTCTTTGAGCTCTGGCTATTAAAAGGCACTTTTTCCACTTATTTTTTTCTTCTGATTTTCTTTTGACCTTGGCCTATTAAAAGGCTCCTTTTCCACTTCTTTTTTCTTCTGATTTTCTTTGAGCTTGGGCTATTAAAATACCCTTTCTTCACTACTTTTCTCGTCTGATTTTCTTTGAGCTTTGAGTATTAAAAAGGCCCTTCCTCCACATCTTTTCTCATCTGGTTTTCTTTGAGCTTGGCTATTAAAGGTCCTTTCTCCACTTCTTTTCTCGTCTGATTTTCCTTGAACTTGGGCTATTAAAAGGTCCTTTCTCCACTTCTTTCTCGTCTGATTTTCCTTGAACTTGGGCTATTAAAAGGCCCTTTCTCCACTTCTTTTCTGTCGTCTGATTTTCTTTGAGCCTGGGCTATTAAAAGGCCCTTTCTCCACTTCTTTTCTCGTATGTTTTTCTTTGAACTTTGGGCTATTAAAAGGCTCTTTGTCAACTTCTTTCCTCGTCTGATTTTCTTTGAGCTTGGGCTATTAAAAGGCCCTTTCTCCACTTCTTTTCTCGTCTGATTTTCTTTGAGCTTCGGATATTAAAAGGCCCTTTCTCCACTTCTTTTCTCGTATGATTTTCTTTGAACTTGGGCTATTAAAAGGCTCTTTGCCAACTTCTTTTCTCGTCTGATTTTCTTTGAGCTTGGTCTATTAATAGGCCCCTTTTACACTTCAGATTTTTTTTTTTTTGGTCTCTACAAAGGAAGTAAATTATCTGTACATGTAAATAAAAGAAAAAAAAAGAACCATTTGTGGTTGTCAGAGACACTTTTCACTTTTGATCTTTATCCATGTGATTCATGCCAGCCACAGGTGGTTTCAAATTCGGTGTTATATCGAATGCAGTGAATGTGGATTCCCCTCTCCTAGTTCGAAAGGAAATTATTCCCTAATTAAGTGTTGATTGATAAATTTACACCGCAAAGTTAGTTGCTAATTTTGCTCTTTGGGGATGCTGTTTTGAAAGGAGGAAAATAATTGGAAGTTTCAATATGGATAAAGGGACATTCAATTTCCATTCTTATTCTGCATTTATTATAGATGATACAGATTCATACGTCATTCAGGGTAATTTCATATCGCTTCAGATTCTTAAAATGAATTATATTATAGCATTCTTAATTAGTTCAATTATCTTATAAACTTAACCAATGAATGGACAAAGCCGGTTTAGGTTGATTAATGGCATCGCCAACATGGTCGATGTAATTACTCTCATTCCTCACTCTCATTCCTTCGCTTTTCAATTCCTGCGACATCAAAAAACTGCGGTCCAGTTTTAGAAGGATTCGAAATTTACGACGAAAAAAATTGCCATTAAAATCCGCACAAATCTCCGTCACTGCTTCCATTGCTTCATAAATTGTGGCGTAATGTCTAGCGGTGCCACGCCAAGCCTTCCTGCGTCAAATTTAATCAAGCAAATTGCAGTTGCGGGAGGC
>NW_027169322.1:25000-40942 GCF_036898095.1 Palaemon carinicauda
AGAGATTTAGAGAACAATGACACTCCCTTACCGTCTACCTGGGCTTGACTCAGGTGTTGAGTAGGAGGAGTCCCCAAGCTCGTTAGACACCTGCTATGTATTTGCTTATGTATTTATATAGATAAGGCTACCGCATTGACATATAAATAAACTGTACTGAAAGTAAAAAAAGAAGTAAACAAGAATATACCCGCCACTAGAAATGACCCTTTTTAGCAGGTGTCTAACGTGCTTGGGGACTCCTCCTACTCAACACCTGAGTCAAGCCCAGGTAGTGGGTAAGGGAGTGTCATTGTTCTCTAAATCTCTATATATATGTTGTTACTTTTGCTTTCCCTAAAAATTGTAAGAAACCTCTCTCAATAAATCAGTCCTCTGAGGAAGTATCACGAAACTAGTCAGGACTTAAGTGTATATTCCGTATTTTCATTTTCCCTGTGGTTCTTCTGCATATATATATATATATATATATATATATATATATATATATATATATATATATAATCATTCACAGTGTATACATATAGCAATATTAACATATCTACCAGCACTGACTGATGCTTTTCCACATTTTCAAACAAAATTCGTTTTTTTTTCATAATTTGCCAATTCAATATTTGATCTTGGACGAAATTATTATAAATTAAATGAAATGAATTTGAAATTGTTTGTTAGAGATAAACTTCTAGTAATTTTCAATACATTTTTCCTTTCGTTGATTTTTATTTTCTTAATCTATTTCCATATTGTTTACTAATGACACAAATAAAGGTAAAGTGATTCTTAGATAATTCCTTATTAATGTTAACCTACAAACAACAAACACTTCATCCTAAGTCAATTTGATATACAGTATATTGACAAAGTAGCAGGGAGATGTAATTCTTAAGATTTTTTATTGTGCATATCATATCACACGATGTGTTGTCGCTATCATTTTCTATATCACAAAGATTTATATTTCTAATTGTTTCTGTTAAATATGTAGTTATATTGCAATTTCCGTTTTAGGTTATATATAAAAATTACAATTTGAAATTTTTTGTTAGAGATAAACTTCTAGTAATTTTCAATACCTTTCTCCTTTCTTTGATTTTTATTTTCTTAATCTATTTCCATATTGTTTAATAATGACACAAATAAAGGTAAAGTGATTCTTAGATAATTCCTTATTTATGTTAACCAACAAACAACAGACACTTCATCCCAAGTCAATTTGATATATATTAACAAAGTAGCAGGGAGAGGTAATTCTTAAGATTTTTTATTGTGCATATCATATCACACGATGTGCTGTCGCTATCATTTTCTATATTATAAAGATTTATATTTCTAAATGTTTCTGTTAAATGTGTAGGTATATTGCAATTACCGTTTGAGGTTATATATAAAAATTACAGGAGACAAAATACTGAAATGCTTGAGGATATATACATATAAGTGTCTCACTTTAATAAAAGAGAGAGAGAGAGAGAGAGAGAGAGAGAGAGAGAGAGAGAGAGAGAGAGAGAGAGAGAGAGAGAGAGAGAGAGAGAGAGTTTTCAATTTGATATACCCTTACTATATACATTGCAAGTACGTCATAATTTTGCTCTCGCTACAATATCTATGTTCCTGTCGAGGCTTTCTCGCCAATACCATATGAATACCGAAGGAAGTCAATCAATTAATCAATCAAGTCATTGAGTTACTTTATAACTGCCCTCTATCAATAATAACCACATTGATTTTGATTTATCGTCATAGAAGAATCCCTGTCAAGATAGATTCTTTTTCGAAAAATTACATGTTTAATCATAAATATTACTTCTAAAAACGTATATTTATAAATTTCCGTCAGTTAACAATTCCTACTTCCTCTCCATAACATATTTCCGATTAATCTATTTTCTCAATAGTTTCTTTCCATTTGACCTCATTCCCTCTCTTCATCTGGCCCACTGACCTGATTCACATGATATACATTTATTTCAACTTGTGAGGGACGTGCAAGTAAAAATGCATCAATTTCACGACCAGGAAACATTCTAATACAATATTGCATTCCGCTTACCACCATTGCTAACCCTATTTTTCGTTTGCACTGGAAATCCGAATGTATCACTCAACTTTTGAAATTCATTGTGAGTTTAAATCTTACTTTGGAAAAAATATGCAGAATAATACGATGAAATATGATAGACTATCGGGGGCTCATAAAGCTGAATTTTGCACATTTTGAACGGGGACCTAATTGAGTTTCTTTATTGATTTGATCTCTTAAGAAACACAGGAAAGTCATAATAAAGTGTCCAGTCTATGTGATCCTATATTCTCTCTCTCTCTCTCTCTCTCTCTCTCTCTCTCTCTCTCTCTCTCTCTCTCTCTCTTATTGAAGTCTATATGCTCTCCTTTTATCTCCCGTTAGGATAAAATATCTTATATTTCAATAAAATTTTAGGCACTGCGTTCAATAAACACTCACCTGCTTCAGTATTTATATACATTGACAATGTTGATTGACCTGATATCCAAAAGGTTGATTTAAACCATTGCTCCCTGTGTTCATATTTCGCCTTACGCCATAACGAATGATTGTAGAAGTGCAAAAAATTGCTTAAATCTTTTTTAGTGTTTTTGGCGACAAGTGATAAGCAAAATTATAATATTGTGGATATTCTCTCTCTCTCTCTCTCTCTCTCTCTCTCTCTCTCTCTCTCTCTCTTAGAAATAAAATATAGTAAGATTATTGCTGAGAAAATAATTACATTAACAAGGACCTCCCTGTACTAATGTATTGATTCTCATCATGATTGAAATATTTAGTCTCTTATGTTTCCAGTCACTTGAATGTCAGGGAAGTTCTAAACATGAAAGATTAAACTGAAACTGGATTTGGATAGTGATTAATTGTAACGTGATATTTCAAACTGAGAATTTTAATCTGTTGATGATTGATCAGTGCAACAACTGGAAAGTCTGGATTTAGGTTGACTTATTTTTTTTTTTTACTATTTTGTTTCAATGATTAATAAAGAGCACGTGTCCGTGTGTATATATATATATATATATATATATATATATACTGTATATATATACATATATATATATATATATATATAAAATATATATATTTATATATATAATATATATATTTATATATATATATATATATATATATATATATGTATATGTATATGTATATGTATATGTATATGTATACTTATGTTTTTATATATATATATATATATATATACGGTCACGCTTTAGTAGCATTTCCAGGCTACTCGGTCTCTCTCCGTCTCTCGTGTATGGGAGAGGGTGTAGTCATACCCTTGTGAGAGGGTGGATACCCCAAGAATTACACTCGGCAACCACAATCTCCCACAAATCTGTGAGTGTGCGTATGTGCGTCCATATCATTATAAATATTTAACCATTGTTTTTAACGGATCGCGTACACTAGTTAGACCTATTGTATGCCCTTTTTATACTAACCTTCTGGGATTTATTAATTTTAGATTATTTGTTATAATCCAGCTTTCGCTTCAATATGCCACTGAAGGAACGTAGCACAAGTTGTTTTATCTCATGTTTATTCACAAATCATTGTAAAAAAAAAAGGAGATATGATATTTGGTTTCGTGTAAATTTATACATTTATTAAAAAGAGTTGTGTTTATGAATAAAGGCAAAAAAAAAAAATAAAACAAAAGTATATTGTTTTCATCATATTTTCACGTTATTTCTAAGCTAAAGTAATTTGATGCTACCTAACCTTTTGGAGTCTAATAAACCCTAACGTTGATATAACTTATACACACATATCCTGAACATCTCTTACGATTAAATGTCAAAATGAAAACTACTGTTTGACATTATTTTTCAATTGTAAAATTTCATAACTCACCCATATATATATATATATATATATATATTATATATACGTATATATAACAGTTATATATATATATATATAAATATATATATATATATATATATGTGTGTGTGTATATATACACACTGTATATATATATATATATATATGTATATATATATATATGTATATATATATATATATGTGTGTGTGTGTGTGTACATGTGTGTATACACACTGTATATATATATATATATATATACATATACATATGTATGTGTCTTTTCATATACACATATGCATATATATATATATATATATATATACATATATATATATATATATATATGTGTGTGTATGTGTATATACTGTATCTAATGATATTTCTCTCTGAGATTTGATGATGACAATAATAATAATAATAATAATAATAATAATAATAATAATTCATTGTCAAAGATTTCAACAGAGATAATCATGCCAATTCATTCTATCATTATTATTATTATTATTATTATTATTATTATTATTATTATTATTATTTTTATTATTATTATTATTATTATCATTATTATCATTATTATTATTATTTTTATTATTATTATTATTATTATTATTATTATTATTATTATTATTATCAGCTAAGCTACAACCCAAGTTGAAAAAGCTAACGAAACCATATGAAGTCGTAGATTAAAAAATTGACATTGACCTTTAAGCAGTGTAGCATATAAGTATTTGTTAGCTGTTCAACTAAGAAATAATAGAAATCAGTCGTATATCGAACGCTATACTCTAACAAAAAAACAAATTTAGAATTGGAATTGATTGAAAAACATTTCATATTTTTGGATGTTCTGTGTCTGTAAGCCCTTGTGCTTATAGCATCTTACTTTTCCAACTAGGGTTGTAGCTTGGCTAGTAATAATAATAATAATAATAATAATAATAATAATAATAATAATAATAATAATAATAATAATAATAATAATAATAATAATAACGGGGGATGTAAGCAAGGAAACTAATTTTTAATAGGATAAAGGATCTCAAACATCAGTTTATACGTTGATTGTCATGAATAAATTGTTATATGAAATATGATATTCGTGTGCAAACCTTTGTTTTTGTTCTTCTTTTAAATAAAATAGAAAGCCATTTCAATAGACGAGGTATATTTTCCCGTATCGTTAGATTTCTATCAAAAATATAAAAAAAAAAAAAAATACCTTGGTGAAATATGTATACCAAGAACAAACTGATGATAGAAAACGACTGAAAAAATAAAAGATCTAATCTAGTTAGCTAAAAATGTGCATGTGTATATATATAACATATCTATGTATATATATTAAGTATATATATATATATAATATATATATATATATATATATATATATCTATATATATATATATATATATATATATATATATACTGTATATATACATATAAATAAATATATATTATATACATAGATATACATATTGTATATATATATCTATATATATATATATATCTATATATATAAATATATATATATATATATATATATATATATGTGTGTGTGTGTGTATCTATCTATCTATATATATATATATATATATATGCTATGGACATACATGCATTCATACATACATAAGAAAGAATATGTATAATTTTCAACTGAAGTAATTTTTCTGAGATGTTTGTTCTTCAGTCGAAGCCATATTTTTCGTAATAATCTTGTTATTTTTAACGAGAGAGAGACCTGGTACCCTTTCTTGTTTTCCAGCTCCATCAAGTCACTAGACTTTTATTTCTCTTTTTTTTCTAAGAATTCAATTTCACATATATGAATAGATTGTATTCGCTAAAAAGATTCTTTTCCTATTTTACATATATTCCAAAAATTATGATTTTGAATATTTGATATCATATTTGATTTTCTTACTAAGTCTGATTTTTTTTTTTTCGAAGAGGTAAAGTTTAGAACAGAAGGCCCCTCAATAGAGAGCATGTCTTCACCACGCCATACAGTTTTTATTCGCTTATAACTTCACGGCGTACTTGTACTTCGGTGCATTTTCTTCAAAATCGATTGGATTTGTCCGTGGGTCATACCCCACACGTCCACCAAGTTTCATTAAAATGGGTTCTGTAGGATTTGGGTAATGTTGTTTACAAACAAATAGATAAACTAACATAATATTTGCCATTTACTTAACATTACGATTATTTTCAAAGTACTGCTAAGTAGTTGTACTTCCAAGTCAAAATGTTACAGATTCATTTTTGGGTCGTATCCAACACTACTACCAAGTTTGGTCAAAATCAGCACAAAAGATTTTGTGCAGAGTTGCTCACAAATAAATAAATAAACGACGACATGGGTGAATATATACCCTTTGCAAAATCTTCGTAAAGTCCTCGATTTTGGTAAAGGCAATAATTGCCAAGAGTCATACATTGGCATATTTGTCAACAATTCTAAATCTAAACACTTAAACACAGTTTTCCATACTAAAGGTATTTTTTTTGCTAATTTGTTTACATAAATTGATAACAAGCGTCAGATTACATGAAAATTATTCTCCTTTGAAAGAGTTCCTTTAAAAAGAATACTGAAAGTATATATAGTTGGGTTTCTCCCATTTAAACCCTAGTTTATTAAGCATTTCTATTATTTGCCAAATTCTATGTAAACCGGTTTCATGACCATTAAAGAAACTATATTCTTTTTATTAACTATTTCGTATTCTGATTATTTTAGGGAGTTAAAGAATTTTAGTTAGAGTACTAATCCAGCCAAATCCTAATAAAACTCTTTTGTGCTGTATCGGGTTTTCCATATTGATACGCATGGGGCAATGTTTCCCAGCACACTTTTCTCTCTCTCTCTCTCTCTCTCTCTCTCTCTCTCTCTCTCAGGATGTCAGACAACTTCAAATCATTCTCTCTCTCTCTCTCTCTCTCTCTCTCTCTCTCCCCAATCATTTTTCATATAAGGCCTACCACATTACTTTGGTAATTTTTTTAATTTTTTATTTTTTTTTGTAAATAAATAATATATTTTTCTAGCTTATGGCAAATGAAACTATATGAAATTGTTATATCCTGTTATTCATTTTCACAATTACTCAGGCATATGCTTGATGTCACATTTTGCAAGCCATATAATTAACTCCTAAAGCTAAACGGAAAATACTAAAACAAATAACAACTTCATTGTGTTTAGCAATGAATGTGTGCTACAATAACTCTATGAAAGATAACATGCAAACAGGAGATAAATATTCTTTGTAATGGAAATTCTGATAATGAGAGCTTGGTTTCCTGTTATTGGTTTTAGTCAAATTAGATGACTCATGATATTTATTTATCATTCGGTTCTTGAGATCATAATATGAAATATTATGTTTACATATTTGGAGGTCGATAAGAGATCATAAGTATATTGTCGCTCTATAATGAAGAACAAGTCTCTCTCTCTCTCTCTCTCTCTCTCTCTCTCTCTGTATATATATATATATATATATATATATATATATATATATATGTATATATATATATATATATATCACTTCACTTCACTTCCACTCCCAGGTAGGCTTTCAGCCTGTCAGTGGAATCAGTTGTCTTCTCCACTCAATTCTGTTTTCAAAAATTCCCTCTCTTCTCAGCTGTTCAATTGTTGGCATGTTGTTCTTTGTCAAAATCTCTTCAATTCCATCCCTCCAGCGTTTACGTGGTCTACCTCTTGATCTCCTCCCACCAGGCGTCCAGTCCCATCTCTTCCTTGCAATTCTATTTCCATCCATTCTCATTAAATGTCCCAACCATCTCAGCTGTCCCTTCTCAATCTTGTTCAACATAGGAGATACCCCAACCATCCTTCTAAAATCTACATTTCTTATTCTATCTCTTCTTGTTTTGTGGATTATTGTTCTCAGGATTTTCATCTCTGAAGCTTGGACTCTGCTCCTGTCTTCGATGGTCATTGTCCAGCTCTCTGAACCATATGTCATGATTGGTGTTAGTAATCCTTCAAATATGGTTTTCTTTACTTCTATAGGTACGTATGCATCTCTCATAATTGGATAGAGTGCTCCACAGCATTTATTATATTTCTTTATTCGTTCAGTAATTTCTTCTTTGTTCTTATAGCCGTTATCTGTAAACATACACCCTAAATACTTGAATGCGTTGGTGTCCTTAATTACCGTATTTCTTATCATGATGTTCGTTGGAGCTTGTTGTTGTTTGCTGGTTGTTAATATTTCTGTTTTATTAATGTTCATCTTCAGTCCAGCTTCTGTTAAACAATCGTTCAAGGCTATCAATGCTCTTTCTAGTTCCTCCCGATCATATGTCCAGAAAGCAATATCATCAGCAAAAATCATAATGTCTCCCGAGATATTTATTCTTTCCTTAAAACTTCTTATAATTACATCTATATATGCAATGAACAAGAGTGGGGAAAGAACGCTTCCCTGCTTAACACCTGTTGTTACTCTAAACCAATTTTCATTCTTGTATCCAGTCCTTACATTATTCATACATGGTTCGTACGTGCTCTTTATTGCAGCTCCCAATCTACCGTCGAGTCCATAAACCTCTCCCAAGCACCTCCACAATTTGTTCCTAGGTACCGAGTCAAATGCCTTTTCCAAATCAATAAATGCTATATACAGTGGCCTATTGTATTCCCATGATTTTTTAATAACAAGCCTCAAGGCGAATATGAGATCTGATGTACTTCTGTCCTTTCTGTATCCATGCTGTTCTTCGCCTAGCTGAGGTTCAATGATGTGTCGCGCCCTTTTTTCTAAAATCCTCTCATAAAGTTTTGCTGCATGACATATGAGCGTTATACCTCTATAATTCTCGCATTTACCTGAATCACCTTTACCTTTATAAAAGGGTACAGAAATATGTTTTCCCCAGTCTTCAGTAACCATGCTCTCTAACCAGAATGACAAGGTTCGGTCATATAATATCTGCTTTGCTAGGTCCCCTCCCTCTTTGAATAACTCAATTGGTATATTATCATACCCTGGGCTTTTCCCATTTTTCATCTCTTTCAAAGCATTTTCAAACTCATGATAAGTAATCACATCCTCCCTATTTTCTCTGTCAAATTGAAAGATATATTCTTCTTCATTTTCTTTTGTAGTTACATTTAGTAACCTATTGAAATAAGTAGTCCATTTTTCATTAAGTTCTGTAGCCGTGCCAATAATGTTTCCATTTTCATCCTTTATATTATATTGTTTTCTATTATCTTTCCTGTATGATTTTGCAACTGTAAAGATCTTCTTCTTATTTTTCTTGAGATCATCCCTCAATTCGCCTCCTAGTTTAATCCATGCATTTATCCGCGATCTTCTCTTAATCTCTTCTGATTGATTCCTAGAAGATACATATTCTTCTCTAGTCTGTTGGTTCCTTTCTTTCATCCACTTCCTGTGCATTTTGTTCTTCATCTTTATTGCACCTTTTACTTCGTCATTCCACCAAATTGTACGCCTTTTCCTAGTACCTCCAACAAACCTACAACCAAGCTCCTTCTCTCCTACATCCAAGGCAATCTCCTTCAGTTCCTTCCAATCCCGCTGTTCCAGGTGTTGCAACCTCTCTGTAAACTTGTTTTGAAATCTCATTTTGATAACTGGGTCTTTCAAGGATTCTGTTTTTATCATTTTTCACTTCTCTGTTTGCTCTGTTCTTATGGGAGGAATGTAAATTTTTCCTATGACTAGTCTATGATCTGAATCAAGGGAGACTCCTGGCAATACTTTAACATTTTCTACAAGCCTCTTATCTGATATAACGACATAATCAATTACTGATTTTTGATCAAACTGCCCTGTGGTTTGATTCCATCTATATCTGGTGTATTTGTGTGAGTCCTGGTGTTTAAAGAATCCATTCATGATCTTTAGGTGATTTCTTATGCAAAAATCTATTAAGTTTTCTCCTTCAACGTTTCTTGTTTCCTCTCCAAATGGGCCTATTACATTCTCTATCCCTCTTCTCTCACAGCCAACCCGTGCATTAAAATTTCCTAGTAGTAGGTTGATGCCTTCTGGCTGTCCCTCCAAATGTAATTCTAAAAGTTCCATAAAAGCATCTTTTTCCTCCTGTGTGTGGCCTTGCTGTGGTGCATAAATCTGAAAGACATTATAATTTGTGTTCTTTATTCTAAATGTGCAACTAATAAGTCTTTCGCTGATCAATTGTATTTTTTGTATATAGGGGGCAAGTCTGGGTCCTACGATCATAGCAACACCATGCTTTCTGATTCCTGCATCTACTCCACGATAAATCAGTACATATCCATCTCGTAGGTCCTGTCCTGCACTTTCACCTCTAAGCCTGGTTTCAGCCATTCCTAATAAATCAAGTTTTCTCTCCTTCACCATATCTAGTATTTCGTCTTCCTTACTACTGTACGTGCCAATATTTAGGGTACCACATTTAAAATTCAGTTTATCTTTAGCGTTTTTCCTAAGACATTCCCAGTTTCGTCGCCTATTTTTACATCTGACAACTGATCCTTGAGTTTCTCGAGCGTTAAAGATTCAGTTAGCGGCTTGCTAGGCCTGTCCTAACCTATTGCTGAATATACTGTCAGCACCTCAGTCGTTTGGTCCACGGCTCCTTATTCAACATACTCAGAGCAGCCCTAAGAGAGTTTAATTCCTAGGGGTTCCCCCATCTGCCACCCAGGGGACGCATCTGGTAGGAGTTTTCTCTCCCCCAGATATATATATATATATATATATATATTTATATATACATATATATATATATATATATATATTTATACATATACAGTATATATATACATATATATGTATATATATATATATATATATATATATCTGGTAACGCTCAGCTCTTCCCGTCCCTCCGGTAAGGGGAAGAGGGAGTAATCATACCCTAGCAGGGGCGGGTGCGTGTGTGTATGTGTGCCGTCATCTTTGACGGGTCGCGTGCACTACAGTAGTATATCAATAAAAGGTTGCAAAAGAAAGACGAAGTAAACATATATCAAACATATGAATATAAAATAGAAAATAAACTCTGGTGCCAATAGTTATTTAGTGAAGTAATTCATATTGATTTGCTTGTTAAATAAATTCGTTGAATGGGTAATCTATCCCACTTTGAATCTCATCTTAAATGTAAAAAAGATTAAATCGTGTTTGTTTTCACTCACTTTAAAAGTGATACTCAATTCGACTCGAATAAAAGTGAACCAAATTCTTTCTCTGAGTCTTAATGGGAAAGTGGTCCTTTGTCCAAGTTTCCATTTCAAGCATTGTTTTGAGCTACAATAGAAAAATAAGAATTTCTTAGCGAAATATATAGGCTACTATTAGATGAGAGAGAGAGAGAGAGAGAGAGAGAGAGAGAGAGAGAGAGAGAAGGCCATTGTTTTTGTTTGGGCTTTCCCGGTTGACGTTCTGTTAAGTATCTATTCTGATGATACTGAAACTGAAACCAGACACCTTTACCTTTACCTTTTACACTGCACTGCAACTAAATGTTTTTTATTTTTTTATTCTTTTTTTTCTACAGCTAAGCAAAGCGATTCTCCCAGGCTACAAGGCAGCTTATGCATCACGAATTCTATGACGGTGGACTTAACGGGATAAGGATGGAGTCTGATCCAGAATCAAGTACAAACAAGATTACTTGTCTCCACCTTTATGCCTCAGACTTGCCTTGAGGAGCCTCGAGCAGTCCAGTGTAACCTGTCTTATTGACAGATCTGAATGCAACTTAAGTTCAATATAGAGACAAACTGAACGTCATTTTCAGAAATATAGAAAGGGGGATGAATTTGTATTTGATTTTGGTGATACCAACTTCTAAAATTTGAAAATCCGATTTAGATGCATTGAGTTAAATGGATGGGGATTCAGAATTTTGGCAAAAGTGTTAAATATGTTTATTCTTAGTAATGAGTAATGAGAATAACAGCAAATGAAGGTGGAAATTTTTGAAATGTAGGCTATCAGAGTTGAATAATAGTATAGTAGTTGATATTAAATTTACGAAGCTGATGCCATAGATAAATTTTAATCGAAGTCATTTGAAATATAAATAAATGGAGATAAACGAGAAACCTTCATAAAACAAGTAAATGATTTCCAGATATTTTCATTTCAAAACACCAAAAACTATATATAAACTCGTTGAGTTCATTGAAAATAATATAAAATCATTAATGGATAAAGTTGATGTATGCGAGTGTTTTCAGACCATTAACAACTGAATTTGGTTTCCGGAAAATTATAGCATTTGAATCTTTTACAAGTAAAACTAGCTCCTATTAAGTTGTCAACCTAACAGTATTTCTATATACTTATTATTTTAAGGAAATCATTTTAGTTACTTAGTTTATGCTTACATGTCAAATCTATATTAAATGGAATTCTTAAACTCTCTTGTACTGCATAATACGAGTATTCCCTTTATCTATTACATGTCCAATTTGTATTAAATAAAATTCCTGAACTTTCTTGTATTGAATCATACGAGTATTCAATATATCTAATTGTTAATTTGAAATCCCTCACTGTTTTTCGATACTGTACTGGAGTCGTAAGACGAGCGGTCGAATTGTAATGGATCACATTAGATCTTTTTGACCAATTCTCAACCCTCCTGTCTTTTGTCTCCTAAAAAATATCGTACCTTTGAACGTCCCCTAATGAAACACGCCGAGAAGACTCCCTTTATAACCATTTCACATGGCGTTGGCTTCGAATCGAGACACGTGATTGATGAAAGCGGTCATTAGCTTCCAAGTGATTTACGCATACATACTTAAACTAGTATACGCGACCCGTCAATCAAAAATGACAGCTAAATATTTCGAGGTATGCACACACATGAACTCGCGCACACACCCAGACTCAAACCATCCCCCCACGTCCCTATCCTAACTACTACACGGCAGTTTCAGCAATTTGTGGGAGATTGTGCTTTCGCAGGGGTTGCAGCTCAGTGTGTCAGGAAATACACACACACACACACACACATATATATATATATATATATATATATATATATATATATATATATATATATATATATACATATATATATATTTATAAATATATATATATATATATATATATATATATATACACATAAATTTATATATATTTATATACATATTCATATATATTTATATTCATACATACATATATATTTATATTCATACATACATATATATATATATATATATATACATATATATATATATATATATATATATATATATATATATATATATATATATATATATATATGTATATACATACATACATATATATATATATATATATATATATATATATATATATATATATATATATATATATAAACATATATATATATTTATATATATATTTATATATGTATATATAGGGACATATACAAATTCTGCTGGGGGAAGGGTTGGCGGTCTTGTTGGTTGTTTTCATCATTAATTTTCCATAATTAATCCTCTTCTTCTCGAGATTTTGACTCTGAAGTGATCAATATTTGAAAAATAGAGAGAAAAAAAAAACAATATTGTGATTGGAAAAGGTAGCGTCTGCAACATTAGACAGAGGTGTATTTTAGTAAAATTTAAAATCTATTTCCTTCTTAAAATTCAAATTTTTTTTTCCTACGTATCATAAGCAAATAAAATTGAATGTTAATTATGCATAAATTAACAAAAGAGACATTAATTAGTATCTCCATTTTTTTCTGATTTTAAAAAAAAAATAACGCAATTTTGACATTTGTCTTTTGTTGTTATAAAGTAAAAAGATAAAGTATCTCACAGAACTTGCCGAAATAAGGGATAAAAAACTACTGCTAAATTTTCCGGAGGTGCCTTTTATTTTTTTCCTTAAACCGATTAGAAAAATTATTACTGGTGAAATAAATTATTGAATGATAATAGAATATCATTGAAAATAGGAAAAATAGATATACGTAGATTTAAGAGGCTAAATCAGTGTTTCTCAACCTTTTTCTGGTGGTGGCCCCCTTCAATCCAGTGCAAGTTCTTGTGGCCCCTCCATGCCAACTTTGAGTTCTAATGCACCCCCCCTCAGCACCCGCCATACGTCCATCACCTTAATACGCCTAGGGAAGTAGGTATATTAATGGTTCTAGCTTGAATAGTACCATGTACTCAAACACTAATTTCAGGTATAAATCAAATAACAGTATTAATTAAAAAATATTTTATTTGAATACTTATTTATTTACAAAAGGAATACAAAACAAGGAATACATGTAGGTACAATTGGCTTTATCTTGAAAGGTTTCAGTGGGATCCCTGTAACTGATGCAAGGCTGCCAACTTGTCAGTGTTTGGCTTTGTGACGGGCCGAGAGAGGGTTGTGAACTCAAAGGCAGGATGCAGTCAACTGAGTACTTTCTTAAAGAACACTCTCCTTTATATACAAAACCTCAAGGCAACAGGACATAACATGTTCGAGAGACAGACAATGTTACAGAGCAAAACCGGAGACATGATTATTCAGGTTCTTTTTAGTGCGAGGGAAGAGCGCAGATACAAGCATAATATATACAAAATAATTTATGTACGATCGTGTGACACACGGTTGGTACAGCTTGAAAGCTGTTAGAGCGAGACGTAAATTGCCTCTTTTTTTTTTCTATGTCAAGGCGAATTCGTGTCTTTGACAGCAGGCACATCACCCGATTGAAACCAGTCTCAACCAAGTAAGATGTGGGAAAGGCAAGTAAGAGCAACTTCACATCTTTCCAGAGTATTGGGTACTTCTTATACATATCTTGATTCATCCACAGCTTCTGGTGTCCTCCATGCTTGAACCTTGCTTGAGCTGTTGTGTTATTCTGAAGTTCAGTGAGACATTCTTGTAGGGTGACATCAACTTCAGATACATCAACAATGAAGGGATACATCAACAATGAAGGGATCCAAAAACCAGTGTGGCACAGTCATTTGCAGTAGGTCAGAGAAGTGAGTTTCCATATCATTATGCAACTGCTTCAGATGGTCAACATACACTGCTAGGTCATCATCAAGCAGTTTGGTGGATATAACTGCTAAGGAAGGAAACTGTGTAAACTCTCGTCTTCCAAGGTTCAATCAGAACAACTTGAGTTTCCCTTTAAATGCAATAATTGCCTCCTAGCAGGAAAACAGGGTGGAGTTATTTCCTTGAAGCTCTTTGTTCAGAACATTTAGCTTTTCAAATATGTCTGACAGGTATAAGATGTCACTCTTTGCCTCAACAAGTTTCTGTCCAAGTTCTGTCCCACTAAAGAAAGAGATAACACTCCACAAGTGCAATAAAACGGTTCAGGCAATTACCTTTAGAAAGCCACCTGACTTCAGTGTGCAACGCATTTTCAAATTCTTCATTGTTCTTTTCACATAATTGCTGAAAGAGGCGATCTTTCTGTGCACTATTTTTTATCAAGTTGACAGCCTTGATAACATGCCCAAGTGCTTCATGCAGACGTTCTGCTAGGTTTTTGGCAACCAGGTGCTGCCGGTGAACAACACAGTGCACACAAACAACATTAGGAACAGCTTTTTTTAAGTGAGCACTGAATCCCCGATACCTTCCAATCATAACAGCAGTGCCATCTGTTGCACAAGCCACAATGTTCTTGAGTGGAATGTTGTTCCCCTCAAAATAGACCTCAAGTTTATTTAAGATGGATTCATCTTTAGTGTCATTCGTTAATTTCAATGCGAAAAGCATTTCTTGACATATTTCATGAACATCAAGAAACCTGACAAATACCACCAGAAGAGCAAAATTATCAGGTAAAGTTGATTCGTCGAGATGAAGCGAGAATTCATTCACCTGCAGTTTTGAGACTAATTGGCTTTCAACATCAGCTGCCATCTCATCAATACGGCGTGATACTGAGGAGTTGCTCAGAGGAATAACACTAGTTACCTCTTGTGGACTCTGATTCGTGACTGTTGAAAGCACTACAGCCACAGTCGGCATGATCAGAGATTCATCGATAGTATGAGGCTTACCTGCTTTTGCAATCAAATTTGCTATCTTGTAAGAAGCCAACATCC
>NW_027169323.1:0-2500 GCF_036898095.1 Palaemon carinicauda
TCTCTCTGTCTCTGTCTGTCTGTGTCTCTCTCTCTCTCTCTCTCTCTCTCTCTCTCTCTCTCTTCTCTCTCTCTCTCTCTCTCGTTGATAATAGAATTCCGAAAATAGTGAGAAGAGGACACTGGATATTAAATCTCTCTCTCTCTCTCTCTCTCTCTCTCTCTCTCTCTCTCTCTCTCGTTGATAATAGAATTCCGAAAATTGTAAGAAGAGGACAATGGATATCAAATCTCTCTCTCTCTCTCTCTCTCTCTCTCTATCTCTCATGTTGATAATAGAATTCCAAAAATTGTAAGAAGAGGACAATGGATATCAAATCTCTCTCTCTCTCTCTCTCTCTCTCTCTCTCTCATGTTGATAACAGAATTCCAAAAATTGTAAGAAGAGACAATGGATATCAAATCTCTCTCTCTCTCTCTCTCTCTCTCTCTCTCTCTCTCTCTATCATATGTTGATAACAGAATTCCAAAAATAGTAAGAAGAGAACAGTGGATATCAAATCTCTCTCTCTCTCTCTCTCTCTCTCTCTCTCTCTCATTTGATTTACAAACTCGACGACTAAAGGGACAGTTAATAAAGGCATTCAAAATTCTTAAAAGGAATAACAAATGTAGATTGCAACAATCTATTCACGCTTAGCACAAATCAGTCCAGAGGTACCGGATACAAACTTAGATTGAAAAGATACAACACCACTCAATGTGGTAATTTCTTTACATACAAAATAGCAAATACTTGGAATAGACTTCCAGCGGATGTAGTAAACAGTAACACAGTAAACGAGATCATGAATAAGTTATACAAGATCATAAAAAAACTTACCGTTTAAACCAAATTGCTCTACACAAAGAGTAAATAGAGTTTCCCCGGATGGACTAAAAAGTCTTTGATATATCTAAAATTCTCGTAACTCCTTGTAAATCTCTCTCTCTCTCTCTCTCTCTCTCTCTCTCTCTCTCTCTGTGTCGAAGCGTATGGCGAGATTGAAATATTATTATTATCATCTAAACTACAACCCAAGTTGATAAACCCTGATTTTTCCAACTTGGGTTGTGGCTATTAACCAAAGAGCTCCTACAAGAAAAAATAGCCCAGTGAGGAAAAGGAGTAAGGAAATAAATAAGCTCAAAGTGAAGTAGAGAACAATTAAAGTAACATTCTAAGAGCAGTAACCAACATCAAAATAGATCTTTCATAAATAAACTATAAAAAGAGAATTATATCAGTCACTTCAACATAAAACATTCGCTGCAAGTTTCAACTTTGAATGTAATCAATCGTGACTGGAAAAAAACTAAAAAGCAAAAATAAAAAATAAATGCAATGCATATGTATTTGTTGCATATTTCTCATCAGTTTTGATTTATTGAATATATAAATTGCACATTTGATTGAATTACCTATATTTCTAATTCATTTATGCTATTTATCTTTCTGTAGATTATCCTTGAGAGAGAGAGAGAGAGAGAGAGAGAGAGAGAGAGAGAGAGAGAGAGGGAGAATGCTATTCAGAAATGCGCAGGCAAGTGCTAAATTAGAGTTGCAACTCGCATGCCAAAGTGAGGCAATAATACAAATTAATTTCCCTGATCAATTGCTCACTGCAATCGGAAATGCGAAATGGATCGCTTACATAAATCACGATATTGATTTTAGTTAAGGAATTAGACGACATTAGATGCAAGTTGTGGTAATACTGGTGTTACCCCTTAATTAAAACATCCATTTCATCCTGTGCATTGGTGCAAAATGGTACAATTCTACGAACTAGTATATAATGGTACAATTTTTAAGTTAGTATAATTTGGTACAATCCCTAGAACTGAGTTGCCTCCATTACTGGTTTTAACCATTAACAAAATTATTTTCATCCTATGCATTGGTGCAAAATGGTACAATTCTAAAAATTGGTTAATAATGGTACAATTTTATGAGTTGGTATAATTTGGTATAATCCTTAGAACTGTGTTGCCTCCATTACTGGTTTTAACCATTAATAAAAACATTTATTTCATCCTGTGCATTGGTGCAAAATGGTACAATTCTACGAACTAGTAAATAATGGTACAATTTTAAGATTTGATATAATTTGGTACAATCCTTAGAACTGTGTTGCCTCCATTACTGGTTTTAACCATTAACAGAAGGATTTCTTTTTATCACATGCATTGGTGCAAAATGGTACAATTCTAAGAATTGGTAAATGATGGTAAAATTTATAAGAGTTGGTGTAATTTGGTACAATACCTAGAACTGTGTTGCCTCCATTACTGGTTTTAACCATTAACAGAATTTTTTTTATCCTATGCATTGGTGCAAAATGGTACAATTCTAAAAATTGGTGAATTATGGTACAATTTTAAGGTTTGATATAATTTGGTACAATCCCTAGAACTGTGTTGCCTCCATTACTGGCTTTAACCATTAACAGAAGGATATCTTTTTATCCCATGCATTGGTGCAAAATGGTACAATTCTAAGAATTGGTAAATAATGGTAC
>NW_027169323.1:15000-20000 GCF_036898095.1 Palaemon carinicauda
GTTCCAGTTAAGTAGGCTATACTGGGCTATTTTTCAACCAAAATGACGTCATGGAAGGTTCCAGAATGCAAGGATTAAAGAGCTCTACACTATTTTCTTGGCCAATAGATGGCTAATTATCCCTATCATCCACGCATTATAATTTTTCATTACTTAATTTCTGTTGACATTTGGGCACAAAATTGCTATAAAACAGACGCACGCGAATTCTATGTTCCTTGTCGCCTGGCCAAAACTTAATTCTTAGGAAATTACAAATTTCACAATAAATGTCACAGAAATATTTCCTAACCAAACAATCGTTAGTTCAATTACATTTGGGGGTCAGGGGGCGGGGGGAAGCCAAAGAGCCACATGTACTGAAATCGGTGAGTTAATTAAGTAATTTCACAGTTATTTTATTTAATTTCAATTACCTTTTAATGAAACCTAAATATATTTGATATGTTTCATGGTATGACATGCACTGTTAGTGAAAACTACGTGGAATAACAATATTGATACATTTCGAAAGGCATAATAGCGCAGACCCCCTTACTCCTCCCCCTTTACGTCGTAATGAGTTTTATTTTACCACCAATAGATGGCATCAGAGGTACCTTGTCCCAACTAATATAGCATATTATTTGATGACCACGTGAGGCAAAAAAGTGTGGTAAGAAGGTAGAGGCTAGAGAATCGGTAGTTGGTAAATTGTCCAACGATCGTTTCCTCATTAGGAATGGATATTTTTATCAGAGAATGGTGTGAATTTTTCGTATGATATTAGAAGTAACCTGAGTTTACTTATAAAAGTGTTAAGTATTTAATTTCTTCATCAGAACACATGGATAATAAGCCATTTCCCTGTGCAAGTGACCAAGATAACAATCATAAACATAGTTAAGGTTGGTGGGACGAGTTTGGAACAGCGCTGCCAAATGGAATTTCCTTGAATGGAGAATATCATTATTCATTACAGATTTAAATCATTTAAGAAGTAATGGTTATATGCCAGAATGTGCGAGACTATGGTGTTATTTGATGTTCTTATAATCAGCGTAATCAACATAGACAAATCGAATAATGAAAAAGAAAATGGTCACATTTCTGTGTCTTCGCCAACGCTTGCCTGTGTGACGTCATACACTTGAGAATTTGTGTTTGTTAATAAGGGCGTTCGAGAGTGTAAATCAGTTATAATATAAACCTTATCATCATTTCCATAGTAAATGAATGCATGTCAGTAATGCTGTTTCTTGGTTCAATGTAGGTTACAAGAATCTATTAAGTGTATATATACATACATACATACATACATACACACAAATATCTAAATCTAAATCTCTTTAAACTGAACATGAATCAGTTATAAATGAATAACTTTGCGTAAAACCAAGAAAATAAGCTTGGGGAAAAATAAATTCTGATTTCTAATCTTTCAATTTAAATAAGTTTGTTGTACGAAGCCCAGAATTTAATTTTCACCTCTCTAAAGTGAACATGAATTAAATATAAATTAATGAGTGCGTAAAATCAGGAAAATAGCTTAGGGGAAAAATAAATCCTTATTTCTAATCTTTCACTTTAAATACGTTAGTTGCGTGAAGCCTGGAATTTAATTCAAATCTCTCTAAACTGAACATGAATCGATTATAAATTAACAACTTTGCGTAAAACCAAGAAAATAGCTTAGGGGAAAAATAAATCCTTATTTCTAATCTTTTAAATTAAAGAAGTTTGATGCACGAAGCTCGGAATTTAATTTAAATCTCTCCAAACTGAACATGAATTAATTATATATGAATGACTTTGCCTAAAACCAAGAAAATAACTTAGGGGAAAAAGAAATCCTTATTTCTAATAATTTAATTTAAATAAGTTTGTTATACGAAGCTCCGAATTTAATTCAAATCTCTTTAAACTGAACATGAAATAATTAAAAATAAATGACATTACCAGTTAGCCAGAGATTTCAAAAGATCAACGTTTTCATAATCAAACAATGGTAGTTGCATTAATATTATTATTTTGGTAAATGTTCACGGTCAGACTTTCATTATGAAATTAAAATCTAGGTTTTTAAACCTCACGTTGATTATGAAATTAAAATCAAGGTTTTTAAACCTCTCGTTAAAATTTCTAATGACACAGTCGTTATGCAAACTTCATATTTATATTTGTTCTAAATGTAGGTTTAATGAGTCACAAAGGATTAATAAAATCGAAATATAAAAAGGTGCTATGCGATTATATGATTTAATTTCAGAGGTAAGAGAGCTATCACTTATTGTTGTTGGTGTTAATAATAATTATAATAATTATAATAATTATAATAATTATAATAATTATTATTATTATTATTATTATTATTATTATTATTATTATTATTATTATTATTATGATATAGTATCATCATCATCATCATCATCCTTATTCTTATTCTTATTATTACTATTATTATTATCATTATTATTATTATTATCATCATCATCATCATCATCATCATCATCATCATCATCATCATTTTTATTATAATAATTATTATTACTATCAGTATTATTATTACGATTATCATTATTACAATTATAAAGGATTTGAAAAAAGGATATAAATAAATAAATGAGAACAAATTAACAATAAATCATTCGACAAACAGCAACAACGACCAAACAGATATGTCATATATAAACTATAGAAAGACTTAGCCCGCTAATAAGGGCGTACTGTAGACGGGCGCGCTAATAAGGGCGTACTGTAGACGGGCGTGGAAAGTGTGGAGTTGTGTCTCTGCATTTAGATTAAAGGACACTTATATGTTTCTTTTATAAAAGGAAATTTCCCCTTGGGTCTTGCTCTTAAAGTGAGGCATTCTTAAACGAATAAATGAACGAACATTATAGTAGATGCGTTTTCAAGATATTTGGAACTTACTTTATAATAATGATAATGATAATGATAATAATAATATTAATGATAATAATAATATTAAATAATTTATAATAATTTATAATAATTATTATAATTATAATTTTAATTTTTATGATTATAATAATAATAATAATAATAATAACAATAATAGATATGATTACATTTATAATAATAATAATAATAATAACAATAATAGATATGATTACATTTATAATAATAATAATAATAATAATAATAATAATAATAATAATAATAATAATAATAACAATGATAATGAATATGATTACATTTAAAATAATAATAATAATATAATAGTAATAAAAATAATAATAATAATAATAGTAATAATAATAATAACAATAATAATAATAATAACAATAATAATAATAATAATAACAAATATGATTATAATTATAATAAAAATAATGATAAATATGATTATAATTATAATTATAATGATAATAACAATAACAATAGTAATAACAATAACAATAACAATAACAATAACAATAATAACAATAACAATAACGATAACAATAACAATAACAATACTAATTGAAAAACAAAGAGGTAAAGTAAAAGCTCAGATTAAAAAGTCAAACTTTGACAAAATAATATTAACTACAAATTCTCTCTCTCTCTCTCTCTCTCTCTCTCTCTCTCTCTCTCTCTCACCTTTGAGATTCAACCTCTTTTTCTCAGCAGGATTTCTAATGAAATATAACACTGGAATAGGATTGAATCCTTTCCTGTGCGAGCTAAATCACCACTAACTGCCATATTTATCATTGGAATTAAACTAATCGTGGTTAGTGGAATATAATTCCAATTTTCATGACAAGAAAATCAAACCGAATAAAGCTATGCAATTATTATTATTATTATTATTATTATTATTATTATTATTATTATCACCACCATCATCATCATCATTATTATTATCATTATTATTATCATTATTATTAGTTTAAGATACAACCATAGTTGGAAAATCAAGATGCTACAAGCCCAAGGGCTACAACAGGGAAAAAATAGCCCAGTGAGGAAAGGAAATAGGGGAATGTATGTATAAATATATAAATATATTTTATATATACACACATGTATATATGTATATGTATATATATATATATATATATATATATATATAGCATATTTTGACTGAGTGTAAGAAACAATTTCGGTCTATCTAATTATGAAGATCCCATCACTACAATGATTATGATTTATGATTAATAAAAAATATGAAATAATCTTGAAATGAAACAAATTAACGTGACAATTATTAAATTCACTTACAAGAAGAGTGATCATTGCGATGGACTTCATATTCTCATTCTTTTGAATCAACATCATCATCATGATCATCATTTCTTCCTAAGCCTATTGACGCAAAGGGCTTCGGTTAGACTTCGCCAGTCGTCTCTATCCTAAGCTTTTAATTCAATATTTCTCCATTCATTATCTCCTACTTCGTGCTTAATAGCCCTCAGCCACGTAGGCCTGGGTCTTCCAACTCTTCTAGTGCCTTGTGGAGCCCAGTTGAAAGTAAGGCGAGCTAATCTCTCTTGGGGAGTGCGAAGAGCATACCCAAACCATCTCCATCTACCCCTCATCATGATCTCATCCACATCATTTTTTGAATTCGATTGAATTAAAGTTCAGTTCCAGTTCCGTCAGAATACATGCTCACCAGAACGTCAGCCGGGCAAGCCCAATACCCCACTGTTGTGCCCAACTGCAGCAGTGGTCTCCCCAGTAAACAGCTTAAACTCACTGTCCCGAGCGGGGATCGATCTGCTGCCACGCGAATGCTAGGCGAACACGTTACCACTCTACTAGCTAGGAGGGAAGTTAGGTCCCGGGCTGGGATCGATCTGCTGCTCCGTGAATGCTAGGCGAACACATTACCACTCTACTAGGTAGGAGGGAAGTTAGTTCCCGGGTTGGGATCGATCTGCTGCCACGCAAATGCTAGGCGAACACGTTACCACTATTAGCTAGGAGGGAAGTTACGTCCCGGGCTGGGATCGATCTGCTTCCACACGAATGCTAGGCGAACACATTACCACTCTACTAGCTAGGAGGGA
>NW_027169323.1:25000-30000 GCF_036898095.1 Palaemon carinicauda
CATGTCCCTGTTCATGTCTGGGGTTTGGCCAGATATCATCACACGCTGGCCGGTGATTTTTTCAACAACAGCAAATACAGACGTTTCTTGTCACTTGTAGGACAAAGGCCTCAGACATGTCCTTGTTCCTGTCTGGGGTTTGACCAAATTTTATCACACGCTGGCCGGTGTTTTTTTTTCAACAGCAGCAAATGCAGACATTTTTAGTCCAATGTAAGACTAAAGTCTCAGATATGTCCATGTTCATGTCCGGCGTTTGGCTAGTTCTCAGCACCACGCTGGTCATTGTGGATTGGTGATGGTGGGAGACTTTCGTGTGATCGCTCACAGCAAACCATATTAGTATGGGTATCCCCGAATAGTACTAGGAAAAGAAGAAATTAATAAAAAAATAATTACGATATAGATGATATAAGTAAATTCCCTATTTAATTACCTCCGCCAACGAAGTTGGAAGGAGATTGTTTTCGCCCCTGTTTGTGTGGTTTTAAACAGCATCCTGACCACAATTTTAATCGTAGAGTAATGAAACTTGCAGGGATTAGCTGGAAATTATTGAATTCTCGAAGGTCAAGGTCAAAAGTCATGGACACGGTCAAGCAAAAGGTCCAATTCACGTAATTAGATACAAGTTTAGTTCATATTTGAGAGTGGGAAAATCCACGCCAATTAATACATGTTAAGGTCAAAGGTCAAGGTCGGCAAAAGGTCAACAAATAAGCTGCCCCGGTGGAGGTCTGCGCTCTACTAAATGCCTCTCTAGTTTTCTTTGTTTGAACAAGATTTCTGTTTAAAATTCAGTATTATTTGCAATAATTTGTATAGAATTAAATAACAAAGCATATATTTTCTGAAAGTTTTCCAATAATAACTAACTATTTTCAGTTACTAACAAATAAATTTAATAAAACCTGTTATTATATTTAAAATATTAAAAAAAAATTAACGCAATATTACCGATATGAACGAAGGAATACGAAACTGTTATGCCGAACAAAATATAAAATTACTCTCCTGAGTATGTTCTTATTTGCCCAGTGCAGTATTTTATATCCTTGAAACGCCAGAAAACCTTTTAAAAGTGGAACTTTATTCGTCTTATCTTAAAGTGCTTCCGAGTGTCATTTCATACGAGTTTTATGTGCCAGAGTTATGAGGGAGATGGACAGAGAAGCATCGAATTTTAAACACAACTTTTCGTCTGTTTCTTTATGTTTTTGGTTTCTCATAAAACTTTGATATTCATCATCATCTCGTTCTCGTCCTCTCTCTCTCTGTCTTTCTCTCTCTCTCTCTCTCTCTCTCTCTCTCTCTCTCTCTCAAAATCCATTTCTCTCTCTCAAAATCCATTTCTCTCTCAAAATCCATTTCTCTCTCTCTATCTCTCTCAAAATCCATTTTTCTCTCTCTCTATCTCTCTCTCTCTCGCTTTCTCTCTCTCTATCTCTCTCAAAATCCTTTCCTCCCTCTCTATCTCTATCTCTCTCACAAAATCCTTTCCTCTCTCTCTCTCTCTCTCTCTCTCTCTCTCTCTCAACAGCCCTGTCCACCCCGTGACCTACTTCCAGTGTACCTGAAGCTTGCCAAACATTCATCCAGGACAGAACATTGGCTCAATAATAGCTTTCGTAACATTTGCACAAGAGTTTCATAAACGAACGCGTAGCTAGAAAGATGTGTGTTCATAAACAGATATTGTAAACAAACCATTCTCTTAATTAAAAAGATAAGCTTATCGTTTATTGTGATCAGAAGTATTTTACTTTTGAGGCTTTTCCCGGTTTTACTAATTGCGAAAATTTTTAGAATTTAATTGTAAGCAATTAAGCATTATTCCTGGAACTGTCCCCCGCCCTATCAAACGCAGTTAGCTATCTATTTTGAAAAGTTCAATACAGTTTTACATGACTATTTGAAAATTTAAAGACCTTGGCGTGTCGAATCGGTAGAACTTTAAAAGTTCAACCAACGCAGTTCATTATCTCTTTGAAAAGTTCCATACAGTTTTACATAAATATATGTAAAACTTCAAGACCTTGGAGTGTTGAATCGGTAGAACTTCAAAAGTTCAAACTTGCAACAAATGTTTTTATGTTGAACAGGCTGACATAAGTCTTTTTTATAGTTTATATATGAAATATCTGTTTTGATGCTACGTTTTTTTTTTTTTTAGAATATTTTATTAATTGTTAATCATTTCTCATTCATTTATTTCCTTATTTCCTTTCCTCACTGGGCTATTTATCCCTGTTGGAGCCCTTGGGCTTATAGCATGTTGCTTTTCCATCTAGGGCTGTAGCTTAGCTAATAATAATAATAATAATAATAATAATATTAATAAAAATATTAATAATGATAATATTAATAATAATAATAATAATAATAATAATGATAATTAGATTAACAATAACAACAATACTAATAATAAAAATGATAAAAAAATAATAAAAAAAATGATAATGATAATGATTATGATAATGATAATTAATAATAATAATAATAATAATAGTAATAATAATATTATTATCATTATTATTATTATTATTATTAATATTAACAATAACAACAATATCAATAATGAAAATAAAAAAAATGATAATGATAATGATAATGATAATGATGATAATGAATGATAATGATAATGATAATGATAATGATAATATTGATTTGATATTACAGATCCACTCAATCAATTACGCCACTCTTTAGTAGAATCAAAAGTTATTCTAACCTTAAATATGATTTAATAGATTTAGAAAAAATCTCAATTATTATTTCATGTTTATCTTATGATTTTTTATTATTTAAGAGCCTCGACTGAAACAAATATGAAGAGAGAGAGAGAGAGAGAGAGAGAGAGAGAGAGAGAGAGAGGGGAGAGAGAGAGAAAGAGGGGTGTCGATCTTCACAATGGATTTCCTGCGCAAGATGATGGTACAAATAAGTTAATTTCTTTGCATAACACACTCTCTCTCTCTCTCTCTCTCTCTCTCTCTCTCTCTCTCAATAGCCCTCCTCTTTCTCTCTCTCTCAATAGCCCCCTCTTTCTCTCTTTCTCAATAGCCCTCTCTTTCTCAATAGCCCTCTCTTTCTCTCTCTCTCAATAGCCCCCTCTTTCTCTCTTTCTCAATAGCCCTCTTTCTCAATAGCCCTCTCTTTCTCAATAGCTCTCTCTTTCTCTCTCAATAGCTCTCTCTCAATAGCCCTCTCTCTAAATAGCTCTCTTTCTCAATAGCCCTCTTAGACATTAGCCATCTTTCTTTCTCTCTCAATGGCTCCCTCTTAATAGCCCTCTCCCTCAGTAGCTCTCTTTCTCTCAATAGCCCTCTTTGACAATAGCTTTCTCTCTCTCTCTCTCTCTCTCTCTCTCTCTCTCTCTCTGAATTCGACAGCTCCCGGAATTAGCAAATAGCAGCCCAAGGAAATTCGCTTGAATATGCAAAAACAACCGAACCAATATTACGAAATTGCAACGCATTTGAAACTATAACCAATTTTGCATTTCAGATTTATCTTATATTTCTGGTTCTTATAGCAATCTGAAAGAGGCCATTTATTCGAGATCATAAATCATGGAGTTAATATTCAAATATAATATTAAACGGCATTTACAAGGTTTAAAGGCCGCCCATGAATGGCAGAGGCAAGGGATAGTGACATTGCCCTATAGGGCAGGACAATGCCCTAGAGACTGACCATATATACATATGATTAGCGCACAAGCCCCCTCTCCACCCAAGTTAGGACCAGGTAAGGATATGTGAGGTTTTGGGGAGTGTGGATGTATCGAATGAATCATCAGCAGCCATTACTTGGCCCTCCCTGGTCCCTGTATATATAGTTTTCTTTCCTCATTGTCTTATTTCTTCTTGTTTAAAGGTTTAAAGGCTGCTCATGAATGGCAGAGGCAAGGGGCAGTTATATTGCCCTATCGAGCAGGACAATGCCCTAGACAGTGACCATATATACATATGGCCAGTGTACAAACCGTCTCTCCACCCTAGTTAGGACCAAGGATTGCCAGGCAATGGCGGCTGATGACTCAGCAGATAGACCTATAGGCTCCTCCAAACCCCCATCCTTAGCTCATAAGGATGGTGAGGTTGCACCAACCAAAGAAACTAACGAGTTAAAAAAACATTATTAATGCTGAGATCAGGATGTTGAGGAGCTACTGTCCTTGATCTACTTACAATCATATATATATGAATATATATATATATATATATATATATATACACATACATATATATTTATATATTTATATACATATATATGCATATACGACCGAAAACCCACTGAATATGTAAACCATTCAATGAAATATTTTCATTATTTCTCAATTCCTCCAAAACTCCGAAAACCCACAAATACCACGAAGGACTTTTGGATGGAGTCCAATGGAATATTCATACAAGGGAAGGGAAATCTCCGTTTCTCCTCCATTTAGATGAAGCCCCTGAGGCGTTTTTTTTCTCTTGTTTCTACAAGGCTTCCTTCCATAAAACTATGAGGGTAAAAAGCAAACATTTGAAAGATTATTCGTACTGCAGGGTGAGGAGCCTTGGGCTTCTTTATACGTGGTTTGAAAAAGGTTATTTTGCTTTTTTTTAATTTTTTAATGATTTTTTTTGTGTATGAAT
The DNA here is from genome assembly GCF_036898095.1 of Palaemon carinicauda. NCBI lineage: Eukaryota > Metazoa > Arthropoda > Malacostraca > Decapoda > Palaemonidae > Palaemon > Palaemon carinicauda. The sequence goes on from NW_027169323.1 coordinate 29,644, forward strand.
TTTGAGTTCTTAAATAATATATCATTATATACAAATTTGCGTACTAGTCAAACTTGATAAACATTTATTTCATCTTCATCATCATCTCCTACGCCTATTGACGCAAAGAGCCTCGGTTAGATTTCACGAGTCGTCTCTATCTTGAGCTTTTAATTCAAGACTTCTCCATTCATCAACTCCTACTTCACGGTTCATAGTCCTCAGTTCATAGTCCTCAGCCATTTATTTAGCAAAAAAAAAAAAAAAAAAAAAAAAAAAAAAAAAAAAAAAAAAAAAACTGGAGAGAGAATATCGAATTTTATTCCTTTAATTTATTAATTATTATTTTATGAATTATGAGCTGTGTTCTTGTTAGAT
>NW_027169325.1:0-17500 GCF_036898095.1 Palaemon carinicauda
TGAGTTCATATTGTGATGGTGACTGCTCTTTCATTCGCTAGAGCAGTGACTATCATTGTTATTTTCACCACAAACTCGGATACTGAGTTTCCTTCACTTTACCAAGAAATCGTTTGGCTAAGATAGGCCTATTAACATATAAATTTTCTGAAATGATAAGGTACCTTTTAATATGAGACCTAAGAAAGGCTCGCTAAAAGTAAAAGGCTGATTTGATCCAAGGAAAAGTAAGAGCTATAGAAAGAATACTGATGGAATAATGATTGGAATAACAGTAAGAGACAGAAAAAGAACAACAGCTATACGCGAACAAACTAAAGTACAGGATATTCTAAAAGAAACAGAAATGGACATGGGAAGAGCATATAACGAGATAAAAGATGGACAAAAAGAATAACTAAATTGGTCCCTAGAGATGGCAAAAGAAGCAGGAAAGAAAGAAAAGACGATAGATTGACGAACTGAGAAAGTTTGTGGCTGTGCACTGGCATAGAAAGACCATAAACAGACGTCAGTGGAAAGACATGTCTGAAACCTTTGTTCTTCAGTGAACTAGTGACGGATAATTATATATATATATATATATATATATATATATATACATACATACATACTGTATATCTGTATGTGCATGCATGCGTAAAATTATCAATATCACTTTGATTAGAACGTGGTTGAAAAGTACGTTTAATGTAGTCCACACACAAACACACACACACACACACACCACACACATATATATATATATATATATAATGTGTGTGTGTCCGTGAAATTATAATATCACTGGTTAGAACGTGGTTGATAAGTACGTTTAATATAACACACACACACACACACACACACACATATATATATATATATATATCGTGTGTGTATACTACTTTTCATACGATTTCAGTTTTATCAACAATATATATATTTGAATTACAAAATTATGTAGTTATAGAAAGACAAGCTTTTGCAGAGTATCAATAATAACTCAAGACTTTATCACAAAACGTTCCTTTTAATACCGATAGAAATATGATACAAACTTTAAAACAATGAAAATTAATGTTTACAAAAGACTCACTAACAATATATGCAATATTTGGAATGGATAAATATTGTAAAAAGAACTTAGTTTGAGGTATATACTGCCCGGAACTTTTCAAATTGTTCGTGCAGACCGAGGCGGTTGAACCGGTGGAGCTTTGGAAGTTCAAACTTACAGCCACGGTTTGTGTGTTGAAGAGGTTGATATGAGTGACCGAGTCTCTCTTCATTTCTTTTTATATGATAGATTTATTTTAATGTTGCTACTGATCTTAAGGTCGTTTATATATATCATCACTTCTCATATATGGTTTATTTTATCCTTATTTCCTTCGCTCACTGGGTTATTTCCTTGGTGGAGCTCTTGGGCTAGTAGCATCCTGCTTTTCCAACTGTCGTTGTAGCTTAGTTATTAATATACAAGCAGTTGAAGAGAGAGAGAGAGAGAGAGAGAGAGAGAGAGAGAGAGAGAGAGGTATGAGTATGGACAGACGTTCCAACAAGGAAAGTATCTTTGTGAGGAAAATTAATAAAGAAGTAACGAATAAATGAAAAGTATAAAATATATTAAGGCCAGTAACAATTTCAAATATGAATCAAGACTTTTGTCAACCGGCTCAACAGAGAACCATATTTGCAACGAGTTTGAACTTCTGAAATTTCACTGGTAATCTCTTGGACTGGTGTTCGAGACCTGCTGAACTCGATAGTCTCTAGTAGGTAGTGTCTGCAACCTAACCAACTCTATGGGCAAGGGGAGCCTATAGATCTAGCCATTGCCTGGACATCCCTGGTCCTAACTTTGGTGAAGATGGTCTTAGGCGCTGATCATGTGTGTATTAGGGGTATTATTCTACAGTCTGGTCGTAGCTGGAATACTTAGTTTTCTAATTTGAAGGAGGACAGTAGTAGTAAGCCTAGGGCTTTTTATAAGAAAATAATGGTATATATGTAATAAAGGGAACCAATAAGAATATAAAAAGCTACTCAGAGAAAAGAATTATCTCATATCAATTGAATTACCTTGCTATTACGATTACTTGCTAAGCTACAAATCTAGTTGGACAAGCAGGATGCTATAAGCCCAGGGGCTAGTATAGAGTTTACAATATGTGCAATAACTGTCATCAGAACTGAATGTCCATAGAATAATTACAGATGGTTTCAAATTATTGGAACCAAGATGTGTACTATAGGTTCTAGAGCCTTCAAATATACGATCCAAAACTATATGTTGATAAACTCCCACTATACATACGTAAGACTAAAATATATTAAGGCTTTCAAGAAGAAACTGAAGACTTGTTTTCTGGGTGCTTCGATAATGTGGATTTGACAATTAATGCGGAATACACTAAGGGATACTCGAAATGCATAAGAATGTATACGACAAACATCTTGTAGCTCCTGTAGGGCACAGAGTTCTCCTCTGTGTTAAACAGCACTTAAAGTAAAGTAAAAAGATTTGATCAGTCGCCAGTGGCTGATTTTAGTCTAAAAAATTGTGACCCTTATATCACACACACACACACACACACATATATATATATATATATATATATATATCCTCCTTTCTGTGTGGGAATACCTTAACATGGTGAAAGGGTTTGTGTGTCGCCATCCAAGTTGTACTAATCAGGAATTCTAATACTAGGTTGGTTTGCTGTGAGTAATCAGACGAAAATCTTCAACCATCACCAATCGCACTGGCCAGCATGGTGATGAAAAACTGGCCAAACTCCAGACATGAATAAAAACATGTCTGAGGTCTTTGTCCTGCAGTATGAGTGTATGTATGTGTGTTTTGTGTATACTGTATATACAACAACAACAACAAATACAGCCGTTTCTAGTCCACTGTAGGACAAATGCCTCAGATATGTCTTTATTCATGTCAAAGGTTTGGCCAGTTTTCATCAATACGCTGGCCAGAGTGGATTGGTGATGGTGGGAGATTTGCGTCTGATTACTCAAAGCAAACCAACCGTATTATGGGTGGCCCTAACTTGTAGAGCTTTGCTGATCATGACGATACACAAACTCTTTCACAACGTTAAGGTATCCCCACTCATATATATATATATATATATGTGTGTGTGTGTGTGTGTGTGTGTGTCGAAAAGACAACAAAAAGGCCGAGAGAGAGAGAGAGAGAGAGAGAGAGAGAGAGAGAGAGAGAGAATACTTTACATGATATGCTCACTTACTCGTCAATAACAAAAGCATTCATTCCTAAAACAATCACTCCACCTTTTTTAGGTCTGCAAGCATATTAAGTAGTAGATTACAGTCTCTCTCTCTCTCTCTCTCTCTCTCTCTCTCTCTCTCTCTCACATATAATAGAGACAAAGAACAACATTGATACAAAAACAAATAATGAGAACGTCAGAAAATAGATGGATATTAAGAATAATAGAATGGGTCTTTAGAGATTGCAAAAGAAGCAGGGGAAGGAAGAGAAGACGATGGATTGGCAAACTAAGAAAATCTGCGTGTAGAGACTGGCATGGAAAAGCCATAAGCAGTCGAAATACTGTGAGATTTTTGACCTTTGCAATTCCTTTCTATATCTTATAGCATTTATAGACTTATTTGAGAAAGTCAGTTAGGAATATTCTGTCTAAACTTAACAATAAGTATAAGACAATTGTCTATTAGTGCAATATTCAATTAATATTTCAATAAAATGATAAACCATTTTTTCTACAAAGGCACTTTAAACCAAGTCCGTAACATACAAATGTTTTATATATCTCTACACTTATAGAATTCACATTTTGTTGGCAGTGAAACCTTATTCAGAAAGGTTTAACTGAGTTATATATATATATATATATATATATATTTATATATATATATATATATATAAATATAAATAAATATATATATATATATGTGTGTGTATATATATATATATATATGTGTGTGTGTTTGTGTGTGTGTGTATATATATATATATATATATGTGTGTGTGTGTGTGTGTGTGTATATATACACTAATTGCGTTGTAATTATTGTTATATATTGAAATAATATTTCCAGTAAGACTCAGAAATTCCATAGGTTTCATATTCCATATATGCTTTCATATTGACGACACGAGACATCAACAGCTGCTTATATAAGATAAATAATGAATTGAATGAATTAAAATTCAGTATAAAGTAATTAAAACAATAATAACGTAATCTAGAACCTTCGTTCATTGATCAAATTTGGCTGCTACAGCTTAACGAAGGAAACATAATCAGCTGATATGAATCACTGAACCCTGATGGCTTAAAAATTGATTAAAAGAAGTGTAAGGAGACTCAATTTTGGCTGGTATAAAAGGTTGACTCCCGATTCGAGTCCCTTATTGCCTGATGCAATTGCAAGGTGCTCATTTTCCCGTGCTCGGAAATCTATCTTCGAGTTCGAGACTTCAAGATGCTCGAGACTTCGAGGTTCAGACGAGCCGACGGAGTCTGTGGCTCGCTGAACTTCATAGTTGCCATTTTAGCGCTTTTCGCGCTAGATCTCGGGAATCTAGCGCGTTATTTTCTTAGTTAGCGCGGCTATTTGACGCTTTTTAGACGAATCTAGGGCGAAACTTAGCGCCTTTCAATGTGATAAAGTATATGATAAACTGACTGCATTTCTCTCTCTTCTGACATACTGCATTGTGTAAATTTCCGCTTTATCAGTTACGATAATACGAGACTGCTCTCTCTCTCTCTCTCTCTCTCTCTCTCTCTCTCTCTCTCTCTCTGTGTTTTCCCGAACTACGTTGTAGAATTCTACAGTAAAATCAAAAGATTGTGGTTCTGTGAATGAGGTTACTAATCCTCCAGAGCGCTTTTAAGAAAGGATTTAGCGCGTTTCTGGGCGCGTTTTAGAAGCTCCTGTAGCGCGTTTTCAAATTCAGGAATGGCAACCCTGCCATGGCGCGCTTGTTTTGGTGACGAACTGACGATCAGTCGGTCGACCAACTCCCGGAGTGACGACCCGGACTCGGTCACTTGGTTGGTCGGTCAGTTATCAACTTAGTGCGATCGTGTTAACACCCGGCCGTGACGTCCGACTCTTCTCGTTTGAGATAAGTACCCAGAACATAATCAATAACTGTTTAATTTAACTTCATTAGATTGTCCGTTTAAGCTGTGCATTTCTTAATAACTCGAGAATCATTTTAATGAGAAAAAAATAGAATTTTGATTAGGGATAGCGCGTTCGTGGTTACAGCCATTTTGGGTTTAGGCATATATTTTTTTATTTTCTTTTTGTTCGCCTACAAATTTGTGTACATTCGTATGGTAATGGATGCATAAATTTATTTTGCGTTAATTGCTTGTTAATAACATTAATTTAAACTCAACAGATTCTCCGTTTAATCTACATTTTCTTAATAACTTTAGAATCATTTTGATGAGAAAGAATTTCCATTGTCAGACGATAGCCATTTTAGGTCGAAACATACGGATTTTTATTTTTTTTAAATAATTAGGTATTATTGTAGAGATTTTGTATAGATTTGCATGCAAAGATACAATTAAATATTTGATTAATGTGTATGACTTAATTAGAATTAAAACTGTTCAGAATGTTCTAAATACGACGGGGAATATCTACAATTTTTTCAATGTATATACCATTAGCTTTCATATACCATCTTTCCTTATCATATAAATATGCATTTCCATTTGTTTTTAGGCTAAGATTCTCATTTATATGTATCTATTTGTATACATATGATTATGTATATGTATGCGTACATTTTGTATATCTATATCCATATTTACTTTATTTTTTATTTTTACTTAATTGATGATATTATCTTGTTGTATTATTGCCCGAAGAGCTCTGCTCCACATGGGCTTGGACTGAGTCTTTTTTTCTTTTTGTAAATCTTTGAATGTAAATATCTTTTGTCCAATAAACATTATTATATATATATATATATATATATATAACGTTCGTGGACCTATTTTTCTTATTAATACCCAATCGATTGTTTTTCATAAAATAAAAAGAATATAATTAGCTAAAAGTTCGATACATGATTATTCACTAGAAATTATTTATAAATAATAATATAGTTCATATTCAATTCAGTTCTCTTTTATAATATATGCGGCGTAGAAAATATTTTTTTAGATATATATAGGGCGTCAAAATATTTTCAAATATATATATATATATATATATATATATATAGAAAATCACATCTAATCAAATATTTATAGTCCTTTAAAGGAGCCTTTGTAGTTTGTAGGGACAGGCCTTGGACCGCCCGAAAATCGAGTAAGAAAAATGTCCGAAATCGGCTCGGGTTTTTTTTTTTTTTTTTTTTGTCTTTTTTTCCCCCACCAAATTACATACTATCGAGTTTTTCACGGGAAGTTTAACAGAACGAAATAATGAATATAATGAATTCACTAAATTTGTAAAAGGCTTGTCTCAACAATCTACATACTAGGACTAATCGGCGCATGAATCACGTATATTATTTTACTGAATTTAACAAAAAAAAAAAAAAAAAAAAAATCTAACCCTCGGAATATATCGAAACATCGTAATTATGAGATTTGTATTCTTAGGTGCTATTAAAATATTGATAGTGTGTCTTAATGTTACTTCTAAATGAATTAATGGCTGTATATATATATATATATATATGTGTGTGTGTGTGTGTATATCTATATATATAGAAAATTCAATTCGAAATACAAGTATAATCAATCGTTACAAATTGATTTATAATAGAACTAAACACGTGTATATATATATATATATATATGCTATGTGCGTAGATATTTAATCCGAAATACACAGTGTAATTGCGAGATTGTATTATGGCAGATTTAAGCACTCAAACACATACTGTATGCACACACACACACACACACACACACACATATATATATATATATATATATATCACAGGAAAACGTGATGCTCAGATGCAGAAGAACCACAGGGAAAATGAAAATACGAAATATACGATTAAGTCCTGACTAGTTTCGTGATACTGCGTAGATGTATAATCCGACATACACAGTGTAATTGCGAGATCGTTAAACACACACTAACACACATACTGTATGCATATATATATATATATATATATATACACACCTTGTAAGTGGCGTAGAAAATATCATATGAAAGACAAAAATATTCGTAAGAAATTGTTTCATAAAAAAATCAAACGTTTTTAAGGTTATTTTATCAATTTTAAGACAAACCTTAAATTTTAAGATTTGGAAATTAACGATAAAACGAGTCAGATCTCTTCCTTTTCGTCTTTGTTTCCTTCACGACTCTCTCTCTCTCTCTCTCTCTCTCTCTCTCTCTCTCTCTCTCTCATAGCTGCACCTATTCTTACCTCCCCCCTTTTGTGAGTTTATGGTACGTTGTGGGGGGGGATCAGGCCAGTCCAAGGCCAGTATCCCCATAGGTCATAGCGAACTAAGATATCTAGGTATCTATCGGTCTATTTTTTTAATGTTGTACAGATTTTGTATATATATGCGAGCTAAGACAATTTCATAGTCACTTTTCTCATTTTTTTACAAATATGTATGGCGTACTGTAGGAAATGATTTTTAGATATATTTATGCCGTGAAAAACATTTTCTAAAATATCTATATGTTGTTGAAAATATTTAGGATATATATATATATATATATGTGTGTGTGTGTGTGTGTGTGTGTGTGTGTGGGTAGCGTGTTTAACGCTAGGCGACCTGATTTTATTTTTCTTTTGATAATCAATAACTACAATTTTAATTCATCCGCGGTATTTTTAAACGAAATATTACCTCCGTAAATTCTGGTTTTTTTAATCTTATGAGTATTTATAGAGTTTTTATGATCTCGTCTAACTTATTTTTTAATTCATTTACCGTGTTACTGTTCACTGCATCCGTCGAAAGTCTGTACCATTCATTTGCTATTTTGTATATAAAGAGAGAGAGAGAGAGAGAGAGAGAGAGAGAGAGAGAGGGAGAGAGAGCCATTCTGCTTTTATTCCCCTAACAACGGGCTCGCATGCACGTACATGTATATATATATATATATATATATATACAGTATATTATATTATTTTCTGAAAACAGTGTTGTAAAATATACTAAGGTACTAAAATAATCTTAGCCATATACCATGGGAATGTGTAGGAAAGGGGCTATACTACTGGAAATGAAATCTGGGGCAAAAATGCCCTTGGGGAATGCTACCCAGCCTCTTAAGATTTGTCACGGTTAAGCTGACAGACCGTAAACAAGACTGCCCATCTTTAGTTATTTTTTTTCGAAATGTATTGTCACAATGAACACTAAAATGATTTGCCATTTCATTATAAAGAACTTAGGTCATTATATCATACGCAATACATTACTTTATTCGAAATGCATCGCAATTTTTTTTCTTCCATTATCTTACATAGATATAACCTCAACAGCCTAGAGAGAGAGAGAGAGAGAGAGAGAGAGAGAGAGAGAGAGAGAGAGAGATCGTGTTTTCCAACCTCAAAAACATGTGTGTGTGGAGAGAGAGAGAGAGAGAGAGAGAGAGAGAGATATCGGACTAATTTCTTATTTCCCCTTTCCATACCGCCATCAGAGTCGTCTTTGATATCAATATTCCTTCTCGTCTATTTCTTGATCTTTATCTATTTTCCATATGGATTCTACACGTTGAACTGTTTATCATATGGTCTTTATTCCTAGCTGGTTCAGAGGCATTACAGAGCATTATTATTATTATTATTATTATTATTATTATTATCATCATAAGAATAAATAGTATGGATAACGTATCCCAAAGATTGTAGCAAACACCCATTGACGTCACGATACATTACTCTTTAATAACGTATTATTATTTTTATTATTATTATTATTATTATTATTATTATTATTATTATTATTATTATTATTATTATTATTATTATTATTATGTAACATTCTGCTTTTACTCGCCTACAAACGTGCGTGTGTGCACGCACATTATGTGTATGTATACACACACATATGAATATTGCATTGAAAGCTTAAGATAGAAACGACTGGCGAAATCTAACCGAGACCCTTTGCGTCAATAGGCATAGGAGAGGATGATGATATATATACACACACACACACACACACACATATATATATATATATATATATATACACACATATGTATATATATGTATATTGCATTGAAAGCTCGAGATAGAAACGACTGGCGAAATCTAACCGAGACCCTTTGCGTCAATAGGCATAGGAGAGGATGATGATGATATATATATATATATATATATATATAGGGACCCATTCTGTTATATAGATGAAGCTTCTACTCGACGTTCGAGAGACTAAATACTTCCCCTCATATTTTCTCCCTTCAAAAGCAGAGAGACACGTGTTTCCCCCCCCCCCTTCCCCCGTCACTAGGGGACCCAGCCAACTCCTAAATTGGCTCGAATCAGACTTCCAGAAAAGGACACGGAAATTCTCAAAGAGAAAAAGATGGGGGAAGAATCATTTTGATTTTATTGAAGAAGCAAATACGAACGGTTATTATTATTAATATAATAATAATAATAATAATAATAATAATAATAATAATAATAATAATGTTTATTGGACAAAAAATATTTACATACAAAGATTTACAAAAAGAAAAAAAGACTCAGTCCAAGCCCATGTGGAGCAGAACTCTTCGGGCAATAATACAACTAAAATAATATCATCAATTAAGTAAAAATAAAAAATAAAGGATTATTATTATAATTATTATTATTATGATTATTAATGTTGTTATTATTATTATTATTGAAAGTAATTGCTCCCTCAATGGTGTTAATTTTATAAATGAACTTTTTTCATCATTCTTATTATCTTTTTTTCTACTCGTGTCCTTGCCTGGTGATTGCCAGACTGGGGTTCGAGTCCCGCTCAATCTCGATAGTTCCTTTGGTCGCTGCAACCTCACCATCCTTGTGAGCTAAGGATAGGGCGTTTAGGGTGGTCATCAGCAGCCATTTTCTGTCCCTCCTTGGTCCTAGCTTCGGTGGAGAGGGTGCTTGAGCGCTGATCATATGTATAAATGGTCAGTCTCCATGGCATTGTCCTGCTTGATATGGCAGTGTCACTATCCCTTACAGTCTCTATATATGGCATTGTCCTGTTTGATATGGCAATGTCACTATCCCTTGCAGTCTCTATATATGGCAGTGTCCTGCTTGATATGGCAATGTCATTATCCCTTGCAGTCTCTATATATGGCAGTGTCCTGCTTGATATGGCAATGTCATTATCCCTTGCAGTCTCTATATATGGCAGTGTCCCTGCTTGATATGGCAATGTCATTATCCCTTGCAGTCTCTATGGCATTGTCCTGCTTGATATGGCAGTGTCACTATCCCTTGCCTCTGCCATTCACAAGTTACCTTTAAACCTTCTGCCAGTAACTGAAAGAGACATATATCATGAGAAAGGTGATGGAGACACTATCATTCACAATTCATTCATATATCAGTAAACATGAAAGTACAGGTATTGAAATAGGGTCTACTCCCGAAATATTATTATTATTATTATTATTATTATTATTATTATTATTATTATTATTATTATTATTATTATCCATAAGCTTTTATTGAGCCCTTAATGTTTTTATAAACTGAATAAATTCTGTTGAATTAATCATATTATTTTGTAAGTATGGAGATACAAGTCAATTTCCCTACAGTACTAATACATGGGAATTTCAGATACGTTTTTTTTTTCACTATCGGATAAACGTAATTATTCACACTTCGATAAAAGTTTTATGAACTTATTTTTATCATTGTCGTAAAGAATGTTGATGAATTTTTCATTTTTATCATTGTCGTAAAGAACGTAGTTGAATTTTTTTTCATTTTTATCATTGTCGTAAAGAACGTAGTTGAATTTTTCGTCATTTTTATCATTGTCGTAAAGAACGTAGTTGAATTTTTCACTTATTTTCATCATTGTCGTAAAGAACGTAGTTGAATTTTTCGTCATTTTTATCATTGTCGTAAAGAACGTAGTTGAATTTTTCACTTATTTTCATCATTGTCGTAAAGAACGTAGTTGAATTTTTCTTCATTTTTATCATTGTCGTAAAGAACGTAGTTGAATTTTTCGTCATTTTTATCATTGTCGTAAAGAACGTTGTTGAATTTTTCACTTATTTTTATCATTGTCGTAAAGAACGTTGTTGAATTTTTCGTCATTTTTATCATTGTCGTAAAGAACGTTGTTGAATTTTTCACTTATTTTCATCATTGTCGTAAAGAACGTTGTTGAATTTTTCACTTATTTTTATCATTGTCGTAAAGAACGTTGTTGAATTTTTCACTTATTTTTATCATTGTCGTAAAGAACGTAGTTGAATTTTTCGTCATTTTTATCATTGTCGTAAAGAACGTTGTTGAATTTTTCACTTATTTTTATCATTGTCGTAAAGAACGTTGTTGAATTTTTCACTTATTTTCATCATTGTCGTAAAAAACGTTGTTGAATTTTTCACTTATTTTTATCATTGTCGTAAAGAACGTTGTTGAATTTTCACTTATTTTTATCATTGTCGTAAAGAACGTTGTTGAATTTTTCGTCATTTTTATCATTGTCGTAAAGAACGTTGTTGAATTTTTCACTTATTTTCATCATTGTCGTAAAGAACGTTGTTGAATTTTTCACTTATTTTTATCATTGTCGTAAAGAACGTTGTTGAATTTTTCGTCATTTTTATCATTGTCGTAAAGAACGTTGTTGAATTTTTCACTTATTTTCATCATTGTCGTAAAGAACGTTGTTGAATTTTTCACTTATTTTTATCATTGTCGTAAAGAACGTTGTTGAATTTTTCGTCATTTTTATCATTGTCGTAAAGAACGTTGTTGAATTTTTCACTTATTTTCATCATTGTCGTAAAGAACGTTGTTGAATTTTTCACTTATTTTTATCATTGTCGTAAAGAACGTTGTTGAATTTTTCGTCATTTTTATCATTGTCGTAAAGAACGTTGTTGAATTTTTCACTTATTTTCATCATTGTCGTAAAGAACGTTGTTGAATTTTTCACTTATTTTTATCATTGTCGTAAAGAACGTTGTTGAATTTTTCGTCATTTTTATCATTGTCGTAAAGAACGTTGTTGAATTTTTCGTCATACGTAATATTTGAGTGTATATATATATATATATATATATACATATATATATATATATATATATATATACAGAATTCTACCTTGGGAACATATATCTGATGGAAATAAACTTCTAAGGTAGAAGTCGGTATTAAATGCCATTATGGTTGATATTTACATTGATTAAAATCACGATAAAGGATTCTGAAGTATCCTTACCTATATATCTAAAATCCTTAGGGAGTAACGTCAAGCCCTTTTGCCTATTAGTATTAATAAGGAGACAGCTAGCAAACAAGAGAGATTGAGAGAGAGAGAGAGAGAGAGAGAGAGAGAGAGAGAGAGAGAGAGAGAGAAGGAATATTAATATCATTATTATTATTATTTTTATTATTATTATTATTAAATTTGTGACTCGGTTGTGTTGATCCTATGAGTGGCGTATGTGTCCTTGTGTTTGTGCGTTGGTGTACGTATAGCCCTTCTTAATGTCCTATTATTTTGCTTCTCTGTAGTTGTACATTTTTAAACTTCCATTCATAATATAAACCTCACTTAGATTTTGATTTCAAGTAATATAAGGTTCCCTTAGACCTTGGCCAAATTGTGGAATGATCTTCCAAATCGGGTAGTTGAATCGGTAGTACTGTAAAGAATTCAAACTTGCATCAATTTTTTTTTATTTTGAACAGGCTGACAAAAGTCTGTTTATAGTTTATATATGAAATATCTGTTTTGATGTTACTGTTTTTGAAATATTTTATTTCAAATGTTCATTATTTCTCATATCGTTTATTTCCTTATTTCCTTTCCTGAATGGGCTATTTTTCCCTATTGGAGCCCCTGGGCTTATAGCATCCTGCTTTCCCAACTAGGGTTGTAGCTTAGCAAGTAATAATAAGAATAATAATAATAATAATAATAATAGGGGTATTAATGTTATTTTGAAAGTTTACGGAATATGGCCGTGTTCTGTAGTTATATCGTCTCATTTCTGCTAAATTTGATCTTTTTTTTAATTGTGAGTTTATTTTGTCTTGATTTTATCATATCCAGTTGGAATATTGACACAACTCTCCCATGGTAGGTAGTTGCATTGCTAACTTGGCTTCGAATTAAAAGTTGATGAAGAAACACCCTCCCCATCTCTCTCTCTCTCTCTCTCTCTCTCTCTCTCTCTCTCTCTCTCTCGGCATTGCGACGCAGTACTAGAAAGGCGTTGAGATCATGGAATGTCCGAGCCAATTCCCCCTAGGATAGGGACAACGAAAGGGTGTTTTGGTGGGAGGGGGTGAGTGCGGGGGAAATTCTTCCCCCCCTCATCCTTTCATAGGTGGATAACGGTAGTATTAAGCGTTTGCTGGAACTTTTATTCATCTGGCACGTGGTAAGTGTGTGCGCGTGCCTGCACGTGCGCGCGTGAAAGCCTTGACCACGTGCTGGACTCGTGATCGGTCGCAGCCTCACCTATGGCGGAATATGTTTAGTGCATGTATCATAATGCTAATATTCAGCATATGGAATAAAATGTGAAGTGCATTTTATAAACACATAGGCACATACACACTTGCATACACATACATACAAGCATACGCACACATTCTCCCATACAATACTCCCATGCAATACAGCATGATATACGCATACAAATGCGCAGTAAGGGGATATGGCATAGAACGCACACACACACATACACACTCACGAGGACCCATTCACCTCTGTTAACTCTCGGGAACAGTCTTTAATCAGCTGAAATATTAGTCCTTAGCTTGTGATAATAATAATAATAATAATAATAATGTAATGAGAGCCACCAGCAAAGTCTCTCTCTCTCTCTCTCTCTCTCTCTCTCTCTCTCTCAGCTGACCAAGGTAAAGATACTATTCTGGGCATAGTTCAGCTTCGTCTACAGTCAATAACTTTATACTTTTTATCTTATTAGAACTTCTTATTTTAATGGTCTCTCTCTCTCTCTCTCTCTCTCTCTCTCTCTCTCTCTCTCTCTCGCAATAAAAGCTACATCGGCGGTTTTAGGCGATTGGAATATTTTCATGTGTAGATTACTTAAATGTTTGAATACCCCACGAAGTTATTATTATTATTATTATTATTATTATTATTATTATTATTATTATTATTATTATTATTGTCGTTACTGTTAGTATTTGTGGAACCAGAAAATGAAGCGATCGTTAATGCTTTAGTAAGCTGTTCTATATATATATATATATATGTGTGTGTGTGTGTGTCTGTATACATACATATATACATATATATATATATGTATATATATATATATATATATATATATTAATATTATTTACATCAGCAATATGAAGACAGGCTGTTGCAAACGTACTGACCTTACAACTCTATCGAACTTAGACATGACATCGAATCTGAGACAAATCCCTATTAGGAAATAGAGGATTACAACGTAGTTTGAAATCTCCAAAGCGATGAATGTAATCCTAATGTCACAGTGATCAATTCATTACTCATAGAAGAATGTGCTTACGTATAACTAAAGTCACCAGATGTAATAGCTGAAAATTATTTTCATTTTCATTTTCCAATATATATGTGTGTTCTCCCATTATGTATGTTATAAAGCGTGTGCATTTGTGAGCGTGTTTTTAAATGCACACTGTGGTGGTATGAACCGTTTGGGTCATGTTTTAGTAAGGCGTGAGAAATTCAAGATTATTTCTTCGAATTAAACTTTTCATTTTGCGTTTGCATATACAGTAGTTTGTCAACATACAGTTTTCACAGAGAGAGAGAGAGAGAGAGAGAGAGAGAGAGAGAGAGAGAGTTATTCATCTTTGTTCAAGGAGGCCCACTGAAGGTTTCAAATTTAAGTTACGTTTGTGTTATAGGGTCTTCAAAATGGCGTTTAAACCAATGTAAGTCACTTTTTTTTTCTTCAAAGGATAAGGTTGTTGATAAATGGTATTCATTCACGGGTAACAAAGTATAAATTGTCATATTTTCAAGTCGCTCTTTATAACCCAAAGCGCGCACAGCTAGCAACCCGTTTAGGCCAGTCTCTTGATGCCTATCCATTTCCCAACCTTTTCCCATCCTCCATCTCCTTCTTTGTCCAAACCATCCCCTATCCACACGCCTTCTCCATCCCACATCCAATGGATAATCAAATCTCATCTTACTGTATCTGCTCGTTACATTATTTCCCAAACGTCTCTCTCTCTCTCTCTCTCTCTCTCTCTCTCTCTCTCTCTCTCCACCCACACTGTCCAAACAACTGATTGTTGTTTTTGTTGTTGTTATTGTTGTTGTTCATACATAGGGAATCGAAAGAGACAGGGCGGAAATTTAAGTTGTGTTTTATAAGCTTATGTACATTTTCATATTTTCTCACGTGTCGACTGAATGTTTGGTAGCTGTTTCAATAGTATTCTCTCTCTCTCTCTCTCTCTCTCTCTCTCTCTCTCTCTCTGTTCCGGGAGGTAGTATCAGCATGTATATATATATATATATATATAATGTTTTTCACCCTGGAAAACTTGTACTGAACTGCCTTTACTCTGTACAATGAAGTCAGTTGCACAAATTTGCATGGCTCATGAAACGTTCCTCTCTCTCTCTCTCTCTCTCTCTCTCTCTCTCTCTCTCCCCGAACCAGAAGAAAAAGGATTGCAAATCAAAAAAATCTACAAGCTCGGTTTTGAACGTTTCCTTCCTGATTATTAGTTGATGTTCGAGTCAATAAGTTAAACTAGATGGAAATTGAGTTTTATAAACATACTTTTCCTGAAATTCGATATGAAAAACTAAAATGACACTTGCTTACAAGTAAAAGTCCGTCACGTATTGGTTCGTGGGTTAAATTTACGTAACCATATCGTCTCTCAGCTGTGGATGGTACTGTGCCCTGCCATTGGCAGAGTAGCACAGAAATTTTCGACCAATCAGCGTTCGTATTGAATCATTTGGGAGGTTGAGGGCGGCAACATTGACGTTTGATCTGCCTCTTGCATCTATGGTTGCACGGTCGCTCTTTCTTCGAATACCTTTATTATTAGCATTAAATAGACGTTTAAAGTGATAAGTTATAGTTCGCCATATTTATAGCTTAGAGAGTGGTTTTCTATTATTGATATATTTCTAAAGGAATAGTACAGCAATCATGAGAAATATGATTGACTGGGAAGAAACATTGCAATGGGGAAGGCGGAGTTAACTTCGACCTCGCATAACGGGGATACTGTTTTGACGTCTGGCCCGCTGCTAGAGTTAAGAGGAGACTTGTTGTTGTTATTGTTGTTCTAAATGGTTTCTACAAGTCTGGGTACACAGGAGATTAACACATACTTATAAAAACAAAATATTTTCATTTAATATTTATACATAATATTTTCTATATAATTTTAATCAAATTTAATGCATAATATGAGTTTCATAAAGCACGGGCTCTTGCAATGATGCAGCCCCTAGGTGATAGGATTCTTTTGGGTTGTAGGATATTAAAGGATAAAGGGATAAAAGGATATTCAGCAACATTTATTTATTTATAGGTGGTTGAGGGTAAGGGAATGATAGATAATCTCTTTGTCAATTTACATTTCCGAATAAAAGTTATAAGACCCAGGCCTACATGACTGAGGACTATGAAGCCTGAAGTAGTGGGAGATGATTGGAGAAAGAAGTATTGAATTAAAAGTTCAAGATAGAGACTACTGGAGGGTTTTAAACTGAGGCCCTTGGCCTCAATAGGCGTAGGAGTAGATGATGATGAATAAAAGATGAAGAAGAAATTTACTTTTTTCATATTTTGGAGGCCCCCTGCCTCCTCCGTCATTTTTGTTTGGGGGGGGGGGGGGGTACAGCAGTAATTCTTGATAAATAGAAACCGGTAAGGGAAAAGAAATTTAGAGAGACGTTGTGCTTTTCCGTTTTCAGTGGCCATATTCAATTACTTACTGTTTCTGATTTTATAACATGTTAATAGTAAAGGATTAAAAAACTTCCTTATGAGTTAAAGTTTGAGTTTTTAGAATGAGCGATATAATAGGAGTTTCAGTTTGAGCAAAAGTAGAAAAAGGAGAGAGAGAGAGAGAGAGAGAGAGAGAGAGAGAGAGAGAGAGAGTTACAAGGATTTTTGGCTCAAAGACTTTTTAGTTCTCTCGCTTTAGGTATACTTGGGCGCACTATTCTATCTAATTTCTCTCCCTCGTGTTTTGCTAAAGTGTTTATATTTATATTGGAAATGTTATTTGCTGCACTATTCAATGCCTGTGTAATACACCAATCTCTCCCTGAAACCCTTCTACTTGTCCACTTAATACCTC